>NC_143151.1:16293815-16338314 GCF_041381405.1 Jatropha curcas | reverse complement strand
AAGAAGCCGGGTGGAAAAATTCGCTCCAACTTGCACATCACAATTGGGATTTCTCGCGCTAATTGGTCCATATCATCGCATCGGATAACAGTCATCGTCAATTCCTTGAAAAATAGACTCCATTCTGTCATTGCTTCCCAAATTTTTCCTGGTAATAATTCTCGGAATGCCACAGGAATCAATCTTTGCATGAAAACATGGCAGTCATGGCTTTTCATGCCAAACAATCTATACTTCCTCATGTCCACACATCTACCCATATTTGAACAGTAGCCATCTGGAAACCTTAATGATCGTAACCATTCGCACAATAATTGCCTTTGGGGTTTATCTAAACAATAACATGCCTTCGGAAACTTACCAGTAAGTACAGTTTGCTCGAGTTCTGGTCGACGACAAATTTCCTTCATGTCCGCTCTTGCTTTTGCATTATCCTTGGTTTTCCCTTCAATGTTCATGACAGTGTTGAACAGATTTTCAAACACATTTTTTTCTATGTGCATGACATCAAGGTTATGACGAATAAGAAGTGAACTCCAGTATGGCAAATCCCAGAAGATGCTTCGCTTTTTCCACCCGCTATTCCTGCCAATTATTTTATTTACCTCATCTGCACCCAACTCAGTAACTTTCATAAGCCCCAAATCTTCAATTTCTTGTAATATTTCTGCTCCAGACTTCACAGGTGGAGGGGGTTCAACAATAGTCGTGTTCTTTCTAAAGCATTGTCGATTTCTCCTCCAAGGGTGAGATTCTGGTAAGAATTTGCGATGACAATCAAACCAACATTGTTTACCTCCATTCTTTAGTGTAAATGCATTAGTGTTTTCCATGCAATGAGGACAAGCCAATTTGCCAGCGGTACTCCACCCAGATAACATTCCAAATGCTGGAAAATCACTGATGGTCCAAAGCAAAGCAGCTCGCATTATGAAATTCTGATTGGTCGAAATATCGAATGTTTGAACCCCATATTCCCATAAATAATTAAGTTCGGCCATCAAAGGCTGCAGAAACACATCAATTTTATGTTTTGGATTAGTAGGCCCAGGAACAATAACACACAAAAACATATATTCATCTTTCATACACATTGTTGGTGGTAGATTATATGGTGTGACAATGATAGGCCATGATGAATATTGTTGTCCTGATTGGCCAAACGGCTGAAACCCATCAGTACAAAGCCCCAATCTCACGTTTCTTATTTCAGCAGCAAACAGAGGATGAATGTTATCAAAATGTTTCCACGCTTCAGAGTCTGACGGATGAGTCATTATACCATCCTCATATTCATGCAAAGCATGCCATGTCATGTGTTCAGCTGTCGCCTTTGATGCATATAACCTTTGAAGGCGAGGAACAAAAGGGAAATAATACATCTTCTTGAAAGCCTTCTCCCTTTGTACTCTACCAGTCCCTTGACCGCGCCGTTGATATCTTGGAAGATTACAAAACTTGCATTCTCTGAATTCCGAGTCAACACCCCAGAATATCATACAATTATTACGGTAGCAATCAATCTTTTCTACCGGTAGTCCCAATCCCCGAACTAATTTTTTTGTCTAATAAAAATTATCAACCATTGAATGGCCTTCAGGCAACATTTCTTTTGCTAACTGAACAAAATCATCGTAACACCTTTCTGAAAAATGGTGCTCTGCTTTCATGTGTAGTAATCATGCAACAACAGACAGAACTGAATGATTCTTGCATCCAGGCCACAGTTCAATGTTAGCTGCACTTAGCATGTCAAACAATTGTTGTGCTGCTACATTTGGCGATTCCTCCATATTATCCCAATCAAATTGTACTCTACTCGCATCGATTACCATATCATTGCATTGATTACCATACAGAAATTGATAAGGCTGAACTTCTAAACTTACCGGAATGGAGTGGCCTGACCCACTGGCAACTCGAGCTTCACCATGATGTATCCATTCGTAATAATTTTCCACGAACCCATTTTTGCACAAATGAAGTTTCACTGTATCGATGTCTAAGAAGGCTCGATTTCGACACTTCTTGTGATTACATGGACACCTCAACTTATTCCCATCCATAAAACTGGGATTACCAACTGCAAACTGTATAAACGCCTCCAATCCGTGCAGGAACTTTTGTCTTAATATCCCATTGACCTCGAACCTCCAGTACATCCAATCTCGATTATTTTGCATTTTTGTTACCTAATTAACAATGTGTTTATCAAGGGTAAATTATATGTAATTGCATTAGTCTGATCTAGCCTTAAAACATGCCACTAATGTAATGTTCAAGTTACACTTATAACTAACTAAGGTTATTTCTATAATAAGGGGGAACTATAGATAAATGTAAAATAACTAAGTTCATTTATTCAATACAAAGGTTATATATATATATATATATATATAAAGGTAAGTGTACTATTCTACATATTGAATTTATTGAAAAAAATTCGGCAGCATTTCGGCACAACACTATCAAATCTCAAATAGAAAGACACTTCAATAAACACTTCTATAACATATCAACATTCTCCAAAGGCAAAATGGCCACTACTAGGCCTCCAATCCAAACTCATCATTAACAGGACTTGCTCAAACAACAATTATCACAACAAAGTTGCACGTTAGGATAAAAAACTGCAGCACTCATTACAATTATCACAACCCTGATTCAAATTCAATTTCAATTAACCTAAAATGCAAAATTCAATTCTAGTGAGGGTTTCTTTTTAATTTTAACTTAGGCAGTAGTGGAGCAAGTACATGTTGATAATTACTATAACTAAACAACGCGTATTTATAAAAGCCCATAATTCTTTGGGCCCTTTAAACCATCGCCTTATTAAATTGGGCCCCAATGAGCCCACCTCTATCTTTTCTTGTTAACTAGCCGTTTAACTTTTTCTTTTTTTATTTAACTTATAATGTTAAAATTATTTTATAAAATATTTTAATTAAAATATAATGAAAGCATTTTCAAACAAGTTGTCGTTATCCATTAGAAACGGTGGAAATTATTAAAAAATAAATTAACAAAACACCACTTTTGTCAATGCAACTGTAACAACAATGACAAGTAAGTTTATTATTGAGAATGACAAATAAATTATATATATATTTGTTGTGTTCAACGTATTTTTATCTTATATTTGACGTAAGATGGTTAGACTTGCGAAATAATTTCTGAAAGTGACATAATTATTAAATAAGAGTTGGTGCCACATTATTTCATAATTTAACAATTATTAAAAATTAATAATAAAAAATATTTATCATATTGATGTAAATATGCTAATAGAATCCCCCAAAAATCAATACTTTCCTCATCCAGGTAACCAATTACGTTTGGGAATCTTTTGTTGTTTGTTTATTACTATAATTTTATATTTCTATAATTAATTAATTTTATTTAAATATTTTAAAGAATTCTTTTTTAATGTTATTTGGAATCTTTGTACGTATGATTTTTTACCAACTCCATCCCTCTATTATTGATGGTTTATTCTAATTTCATAGATAAATTATTCATGTATAATTATTGATATAATTATATATATATTTTTAATAAATTTAAATGAATGCCGATTTAAATTTGTATTTTTTAATTTAAATAATTTACTTATATGTTTTCATTAAATAACAAAAGATGATATTATATGATCATTACTTAAATATGATCATTTTTCTGCCAAATAAATTGAAATATTTATTATTGTAATTAAATTATTTTAATTCAACTGACATAATTATTTATTTTTTTTCATTTTGAAATTCTCATATATTCAATTCAAATCCTTATTAATTTTTTTTATAATTACAAGACATATATAAAGATTTAATGATAATGCAATTAATCTTAATGAAATGAAATTATATTTTATTTTATTAGTTAATCTTATTATTATAAATCCATTATTTGATTAATGTTATTAATTATAATAAACAGTCACAGTAACAATAATAATAAATCGAAATAATAATATTAACAATAATAATAAATTGAAAAATAATAACAGTAACAACATTAACAATATTAACAATATTAATAATATTAACAATAATAACAGTAACAATAATAATAAATTGAAAAAAAAACACAAAAATCGCAAAAAAAAAATTTCGAAAAAAATAATAACAGTAACAACATTAACAATATTAACAATATTAATAATATTAACAGTAATAACAGTAACAATAATAATAAATTGAAAAAAACACAAAAATCGCAAAAAAAAAAAAAATTGGAAAAAAATAAAATGGTCACCGGCTTACCTCAAATGCTGTCCAAACGGTGGCGAACGCCGTAGAGGAGTGACTGGAGCGTCGGTGGCGGCGTCACAGTGGCTGGAGCATTCTCAGGAGGGCTGGAGGCGCGCTGCGGACGGAGGAGAAGAGAGGAGAGGAGAAGGAGAAGAGAGAAAGAAGAAAAAAGGAAAAGAAGAGGGCGCGTTTAAAGCCCTAATATTTGCGACCGACTAATCGGTCGCAAATGTCATTTAAATCGGTCGCAAATTTTAATTGTCCGACGTCGTTTTAATATGCGCCAAAATTGCGACCGATCTGAGACTGAAATATGCGGTCGCAAAAAATCGGTCGCAATTTTATCTCATTTCGGTCTCAGATTGTGTCCCTTTTTTTGAGGCGCCCATTTTTGCGACAGAAACAAAGTTGGTAGCAAAGCGGTCTCAAAATCGATCGCAAATGCGCAGTAATTCAGTCGCAAACTGAAAGGCAATACCGCGCGAGTTTTCCGCGCTAAAATCTGCAACTGTTTACCAATCAGTCGCAAATTGGTATCCATATTGCGACCGACTTTTGTCGGTCGCAAAAATCGGTCGCAATTTGAAGTTTTTTTTGTAGTGCAAAAGTGTGATGAGCTTCATCAAGAAATACATTTTCACACGGCATGGTACTCCAAGAGCAATAATCACCGACGGAGGTAAGCATTTCTGTAATAAGTACCTTGACTCACTACTTTCCAGATATGGCGTTACACATCGTGTAGGTACTCCATATCACCCTCAAACAAGCGGACAAGTAGAAGTCACGAACCGGGAAATTAAGAAGATTTTGGAGACAACTATTGGCCAATCAAGGAAGGACTGGTCCAAGAAGCTCGATGATGCTCTTTGGGCCTATAGAACTGCTTTCAAGACACCAATTGGCATGTCACCATATCGAATGGTGTACGGGAAGGCTTGTCACCTCCCTGTCGAGATGGAGCATAAAGCATATTGGGCAATCAAATTTCTTAATTTTGACACTAAGGAAGCTGGTCAAAAGAGGTTGCTTCAATTGAATATGATGGATGAAATGAGGCTTCATGCTTATGAAAATGCCAAAGTCTATAAAGAACGCACAAAGCAGTGGCATGATAAGCGTATTATTTTGCGAAATCTAAGGGTAGGCCAACAGGTATTACTCTATAACTCTAGACTCCGCCTTTTTCCAGGAAAACTACGCTCAAGATGGTCCGGGCCATTCACAATTAAAGAAATTTTCCCGTATGGAGCAGTTGAGATTATGGACAATAATCGAAGTTTCAAGGTCAATGCTCACCGCCTAAAGGTTTATCAAGGTGGAAGCTTTGATCCTGTTAAAACCGCTATCAATCTCGAGTAAGCTTGCATCAGGTTTGGTGCGTCGAACTCAACGACGTTAAACAAAAGTGCTTATGGGAGACAACCCATTCTCATTTTGATTATTGGTTTATGTGTTCTTTGATTTATTAATGAAAAAAAAAAAAAAAAAGGTTCAGAAGGTTGCACGCCTGAGACCGTGCACCATGACACGCCCGTGCATTCTCACACATCCTGGTCGTGCCAAGGTGCACGCCCGTGCACGGTAAGCCAAATTTTTGCACTGCAGGAGAAGCGCGCTCGCCTCAAGCCGTGTCACCTTGCACGCCCGTACCCGCATGCGCAAGACATCCAGGGAGGTGCACGCCCCAGGTCGTGTCACTTTGCACGCCCGTGCCCACTCGCAATTACACTCTCAGAGAGTTGCACGGTCCAGACCGTGTCATGTTGCACGGCCGTGCGCGCCTTTATCTTTAAACAACACGCCCTAGCGCTGTTTCATTCAGCTCAACACGCCCTAGCCATCAACAGCCTTTTCTCTCCTTTTCTCTCAAATCCTTTCGTTTTCTCTCATTTTCTTGCACTAATCTCTGATTTTCTTCCATAATCTTCATCATCATGCCTCCCAGGTACAAACGTAGCAGGCCCTCTTCCTCAGTAGCGGCTAGACGTGGCTCCTCCACGAGATCTTCCACGCCTTCATCAGACACTACACCACTTCCTCCATTTGATATGGGTTCCAACGACCAGCTAGAAAGGTACAATAAACTTCTCACACGTCCAATTTTGCCGAATAAGTTTATTGATGTTGATGCCCTCTCGATTGTTGGTCTTAAAGATGCTGTGGTTGAACCCTTAAAACGTATAGGGTGGGGCTCTTTTATTGAAATGAAAGACCTTGTGTATCCCCCTCTCACTTTAGAATTTCTCAGTTCATTTTCTGCCTCAATTCGTTTCCCTGTTTATAGTTTTCAGAATAAGATTACATTTAGACTCCTTGGTAGAAACTTTGAACTTTCAATTGATGAAGTTAGTCATGTTTTTGGATTTCCTACTGAAAATGCGGTGACCCAAGTTCCTAATGATTTTAGGGATCGGCATAGGTGGGGTGAGTTAGCAGACAACAGTATTTATAGTGCTAGGTCGTCTAAGGCATCCAAAATAAAAAGCCCTGCTTTAAGATATATTCACAAATTTTTAGTTTACACAATTTTCGGAAGAAATGAGAGTGAGGGAGTTGTAAGCCGAAGTGAACTTTATTTTCTCTGGGCTATTCAAAATGGTGTGTCATTGAATGTGGGCTATTGGCTATGTCAAAAATGGGCCCGAGTTGCAAGAGCCGATAAGGGAGCCATTATGATCGGTTGTTTCGTTACCCGCCTTGCTACTTATCTAAGGGTCTGGAACCCGGCTCGACCTATTTATGAAAGCTTAGGTAGTGGTAGAAGAACCAAATTAGATATTGATCTTATGCTTAACATAAAAATTGTGGAAAAATTTGGAGATTCCTACCGGGTGATAGGTGCCCCAGCAGAACCTACTGTTGATGACGCCCATGCAGCCACTGACACTGAGGAGGATCAGCCACCTCCTTTCCCCGGTTTTAGTTTTGGTGCAGGTACCTCTGGTGCTGGACCTTCATTCCAGGGCACTTCCACGGTGTCAAATGATGAGCTATTTGCACGTATGTTTTCTCGCATGGACATGTTTGATACTCGACTTACCGGCATGGAGTCCCTGATGACTGATCATCGCTTCCAATCTCTTGAGATCACACAGGGCAGCATTGACTCTCGCTTGGACACCTTGCAGAGCCACTACCAGGGCCTCGCCACTCAGCTTCAAACTGTGATCCAGTTGCTACAGCCTCCTCCTCCTCCACCACCAGAAGCCTGACTTCTTTTTTACTCCTTTGTTTATTTTCTATCATTTTTCTACATTATCACACATTTCGCATTGGTTTGTTATGCACATTTTGGATTTCCCTTACTTCCAGTTACTTCTTTGGATCTATTTTTTCTATATATTTGCTTGTCCATTTCCACCTTTTGGTTATTATTTTATGTCTCTCACCTCATAGCTTGGATGATCTACCACTCTCCAGTGCATTCTCCTGCCCAACGATGGTACACTTTCTGAACTCATTATTATTTGCACTACCATAAGTTTGGAGAATTGCTCATTGAGGACAATGTGCTCAATTAAGTAGGGGGTGGACGTTTTATCCAAAGTATAAATTTTGTTTCAATAAAATAAGTATGGAATAATTATTAGCATGAATTTATGATCTATCTTAGTTGAACTTTTGAATAAATTAATAATATTTCCAAAGTAAATTATTTTAAACCAAAAATTGATTTTAACATACTTCCTAAAACTTAACCATTTGTTTAGAGCATTTTGAATCCAAAACTTGAATAAAGAAAAAAAGGATACCAAAGCCATCTTACATGTATGTTTTAAATCAATAAAGGATGAAGGTTTTAATTTTTAAAGAAAAACAAAAATCCATTTAAAACCAAGTAGTATGGAGCATAAAATGCAACTACTTGTTACTTATATCCCTATGTATAAGTGGTATAGAGCATAAAAATGCGACCACATAAAAATAAAATTGGTATGGAGCATAAAATGCAACCAATTAAAAAGATAGAATGAGGTTACCTAAAAATACCTTGAGATGAGAAATATTACATGTAAGCTTTATTTGTCCTAATACTTACTATTCAAAAAGAAGGAGGCAAAATGTTCTTTACTCATGTTTAATAAAAGGATTATGTTACATTAATTTTGGCTAAAAATAACTTACAAGGGGATTTTATTTATAATTTATTCTTATGATTAATTCAGTTAAGTGATTAAATTCGCAATTAATTATTCCATGCTATTTTCAGGAGAATTTTTGTTGCTTGGGGACAAGCAATAATTTAAGTTTGGGGAATTTTGATAGTATTGATTTTTATAGTAATTTTTTTGTAATTTTGATTGAAATTTCTATTACTTTTAATTTATTTAAATTAGTTTTTACGTAATATTGATATGTTTTTATTCAAAAGCTTCCTTTAATCACAACTCACTTGATTGGAAAGAAAGTTGTAGGATTTTGCAAAGAAAAGAACAAAAATAAAGCAAAGTACAATTGGCACGCCCCAGCCCGTGTCGCGAAGCACGGTCGTGTCTGGCACAAGGCAAGACAAACCAAGAGACAGAGAGATGCACGCCTCAAGCCGTGCCGAGGAACACGCCCGTGCTACCCTCACATTCGCGAGCGCGAACCTACACTGCGCGAGCGCGAGAAGTGCAAACGAGAGGCAGAGAGTTAGGCCGCGCAACTCGCGAGCGCGAGCCTCACATGCGCGAGCGCGACCCTCACACTCGCGAGCGCGAACCTACACTGCACAAGCGCGAGAAGCGCAACTCGTGCGCGCCTGCACTTGACTTCCAGAGAGGTGCACGCCCCAGGCCGTGCAACTCGACACGCCCATGCGCGCCTGCACCAGACTTCCAGGAAACTGCACGGTCAGACAGCACGCCCGTGCGCGCTAGCTTGCCAGGCCATGCTGCGGAACACGGCCCGTGCCAAAGCCTCTAATCCCCCCAAGACTGGCACGCCCCAGGCCGTGCCAGGCAACACGCCCGTGCAGACCACGAATTCTATATTTTGAGTCAAAAGTTGCCAACTAATTTCTACCATTTTCACAAGATGCCTTGGATGCTTTCTTCACATGCCAGTCAAAGTTCAACCATGTGCATTTGAGACACCATAATTGAGAGCAATTCATGGCTTAATTTACAAACTATTCCACCTCACAAAGTTGGACTTCACTCATAAAAGCACAAGGCTTGTTCCCCCAAGTAGGCTATATAAGGAAGCAAAGAAGCCACTCAAAGGGCATCATATATCCTATGCTCTACATCTATTCTTCTCTCTCTCATTTTTAGTTTTTAGATAGTTTATTTTCTTTTGAAGCTAAGTATTTAAGAGTTGTGCAAGGTTTCAAGGAAGCCATTCAAGCAATTGATAAACTAGTTCTTATCTCTAACTCTTAATCTTGTTTATTTCTTTCATTATCTTTATTGATTATGGAATATTTATCAAGTATTGTTGAGTTTCATTTAAGTACTATGTGTAACTAAATTCTTATACTAGGGGTTTGCTGTAGCTTAATCTCTTTTCCAATTTATGCAATTAGATTTATTTTTCCTTATTCAAGTTATGATTTATTAATGAACTTAATGCTTCTAGGCAGAATTTTCCCCTAGATTGATTTATTTCAATTATCACTATCGGAAGAAGGATATTTGTTATGAAAAGGTTAATAAAACACATGAGAATAATAACTTGATGCGGAAGCTATACGGTTTGACTCATGGGGGGTTTTCATAAGTTAATGACCTTAGGTTATGAATTCACAGGACAAACCATAAAACTTAATGATTTAATTCATGTTTGATTGCGCTATTGGAAGATAGGTAATTAGACCGGGTTAAAATATCTAACAATACATCGGGAGAGCTTGTTAGTGATTTTTGGGTTGTTTCCCCTACTTGAATAATTAAATTGATCAATGAACTAATTAAATAAATTGGATAGAGTTAGGTGAAATCAAAACCCCTAGTAGCTTTACTTCCTTGATTTCTTTTAATCAATAATTGCTTACTTGACTTCTTATTTTTACTTGTTTAATTTACATTTATACAATAATTTTCTTAATCATCGTCTAAATAATAACGAGGTAACATAATTTTGGTACGTGGTATCCAATCCCTGTGGATACGATACTCTACTCATTCTATATTACTTGTAGCGATTTCGTACACTTGCGAAATAAGCTGAGCTGTCATAGGCATTGAATTCTATGATATTGTCTTTTGATGTTTAAAGAACCTATTGAATTCTAGATGCTATATGAATTATAAGCAGAGATATTGGATTAGTGTGAGATGTTATGATGTTAGAAAAGTGAATGATTTCTTTAAGAAAATGTAAGATGATTATGCTATATAAATCATGTCATGAGGGTTAAGAGAATTGATTAATGACAATGAGAATCAAGATATGGTCTGTTCAATTATTAAATTGATGTTTAAATTAGTGAGCTGGATACATATTAATGAATATGGTTATGTCAGCATTTTAATATGAAGAAAAGAACACATATGAAAGTTGAAAGGAATATGACTTGACATGACCTAGAAGAGACTTAAAATTTGGGTTATTATTAATTGGTGATTTTTTTTTAAGAAACCATTGACTTCTAAGAATTAATGAAAATGGAGGTAATGAGTATCAAGCTATAGACTTATACATTTTGGGATTCTATAAGTTAAGTGTGAATTGATAAGAATAATGATTTGAGGTGATCTTATCCTGCTTAAACAGAACTGATTTCTATGCCAAAATAATCAAATATATATAAGTACTCATTGTTAAGATGGAAGGATGTAGTGTGATATTTAAAGGAGTTGTTTACTAGACATGAAAGTTTTATGGGGTTATACGAAATCACTATAATCTTAGGAATATGATATAACTTGATAAATTTTGGTTGGTGTTATAGGTCAAGCCTTCTTAAATAAATGACCAAGTGGGTATAGTGTACATATGGAGCATTTTCACAAGCTATATTAAAATCATCTTGTTACATTCACGTGTGTGGACTTCACTCTTTCATTTAAGTGGGTACTACCATATGAATCTAAGTATTATGATATATATATGTATATTCATTTGTGAGTTAATGCATGTTATCTGTGATTCGGTTATGTGGATTTAAGTATTAAACCTTAAAGCATAACCCTTGATTTTTGCATATGGTCCCTAAATTGCATGGTAGAGGGAATGAAAGATGTTATTAAGTGATTCTATGGAAGAGTAAAGAGGGATTTTGAAGGATCTATATAGTTTGGATGAATGATGAGATTATGATATGGTTATTGAATTAGAAATCTCGATTATTAATTTGGATGATTATGTCTGTATGTAAATCATTCGTTATGGCGAACTCTTCATAGATCCTAAGGATATTAAGTATTAATCATTTTGAGAAGAATTTATAGGAGACAAAAGGGAATTATAAGATTTTTAGTAGTTGCTTCAATTCAATTTCGAGGACGAAATTTTCTTAAGGGGGGTATAGCTGTAACGCCCCAAAATTTTCGAATCTTAAAATAATATTATTTTATCGGGTTATGAATGGTGCTACAGAAAGGGGATGATATTTTATTTAGATCCGAGAAAGATATTGAGTATGATTAACTATGAATGGGTAGTGATTTACCAGTCTATGAATAGTACCACCGGTCTGTGAATAGTACTACCGGTCCGGGAGTTGGTATTATTTTGCTCCGGAAAAATTACTATATATGTTTTATATTTTCTTTAATATTTTTGGAGTATGTATGCATGATTTTTATGGGTAGAAAGTAAGTAATGAATATTTTTGGAGAATTTAGATAATTAGTGAATAGTGAATTATGATGCTTTATTAATTAAGGAAATTTGAGGAATAATTTTTATGGAGTAATTTGAGAAATTTGTGGAGATAAATAATATTATGAAGGAATTGAATTGGAGAATATTTGTAGCCATTAGATGAGCTTAATCTTAGCCATCCAATTATGGGGAAAAGACCAAAATACCCTTTGATCACTTTATAAGGTCAACTTCAATTATTGAGCAACCACTTTTTCTCTTCTTCTTCTTCTCTTCAACGCCACTTCCTCTTCTTCTTCTCTTCTTTGTTTTTCTTCACTTCTTACTTGTTAAATCCACCAAATTAAACCCACCCAACTTGATTTAAGTAATTAATCTTAGAGAATTAAGCTTTGAGAAGTGATTTGTGGTGATTAGTTTCAAGAAATTTGGAGATTCTCTACTTAAGCCAAAGGTTGGGGAAACCTCTACCATGGAGTAAAGGCAAAGTTAAAGCTTTGAAAGCTTTAATTTAAGCTTGCTAAAGCTTATTTTTAAGGTTAGTGTTCATAAACACACTTACCTTACTTGAATTTTTGATTTTGTGCATTTATGCTATCATACATGTATTTTGGGATTTTGGTATGAAATGATTGATTTGTTGAACTTTGGTTGCAATAACATGCTCTTGGGTGATGTTTGATGAGTATTTAGTATGTGGTAGAAATTTCTACCTTGTATCTTTGTTGTTCATGTTTTTTTTCATGGTTAAAGTAAGCTGAATTTTGGAAAAAGTTTTATTGGGTGAGATTAAGGACTAGTTTTCGACCATTTTTATTTTCCATTTGTGTCTGAGTCCTTCATGAAAGTTGTAGGTCTACTTCTTAACTTTCCAACCCATCCTCTTGTGTCCCATTTGAGATACATAGCTCAACTTATGGCTGAAATACCTAAACTGACTCTGTTATATCGGGCCACATGCATCACTAAATTGAGTGCCCATTTTGACCACTATAATGACAAGATTTGGTTCTGAGGTCTTCATGAAAGTTGTTTCCCTATGTCGTGACACTGCCCTGGTTCTAGATTGGTTTAATTTGAGTGTTTTGTGAAGTAGTAATGTAATAAACATTGGACATAGTTCTGCTGAATCGGGTCTGGATTGTTGGTCTGTGTTCCTAGCTTCTGTTTACCATCTTACACATTGAACTGGGCTATGGTCCCTTCATAACAGTTGTAGTATTTTGTCTTAGCTTTCTAACGAATCTAACTTCGTTCAATTTGGAGACCTATAACTCAAGTTATGTCTTAAAAACACAGCAAAGGTCAAGGATATTTTAATGCTGGAAATTTCCTATGCCTTGACTCATAGGTTTATTTGGATAAATGTATGTATGAATCATGTGTGATGAGGTTCTCTTGATTATTTGTATGTTTGAGGATTTATTTGACAAAAATAAGATATAAGATTGAAAAGTGGTATTGTGGATATGTTTAAATGGATATAAATGGGAAAAATTGTTGGAAATTTTGGGATAAAGTGTGGAATTAGATAATGCATGATGAGGATAGAAATGGATATTTTGGTGCATAAGAGTTATGTTAGTATGCTTGGTTGGAGAAGGAAATTCCTCCCCTTGGTTTTCATTAAGAGGCCAAACCACTCTAGGGTGGTAAGGCTTACTTAATTATTTTTTTTTGTATGGTATGCTATCTACATATATATGACATAAGTATGATTATTTTGATAACTTTCATATGATGTTTAGAGTTTAAAAAAAAAAAATGGGTATTTAAGGTGTATGTGCTTTGAATTTTACATAAGTAAAGTATGATTTTTTTTATGATAAGAAGTTTCTTATGATAAATTTCATTATGATGTTAAGAAAGTTTTAAAAGAAAAGGAATTTATGAGAAATTTTCCTTTCAATATTTCCTTTGAAGAATGTGGTAATTTTTGTAAGTTGTAAGTTGAGAAATTTGAAATGATGGGTATTAAGTAATGAAGAGGTTTTGATTAAGAATTATTGCTTTTGTGAAAGAATGATTTTGATTTGGGCTCTACTATGCATGATTGAAACGTGGTATGATGAGATTGATTTTGTTATGTGAAGCTATGATCATATGCTAGGGTTATCAGCCCTTATAAATAGGCGGACGCGCTTATTTGTGTGATGGGGGTGGTGCTTTCGTAGGCCACGGTGGTGCTTTCATAGGCCACAATTGTGTGATGGGGGTGGTGCTTTCATAGGCCACGGTGGTGCTTTCACAGGCCACGATTGTGTGATGGGGGTGGTGCTTTCATAGGCCACGATTGTGTGATGGGGGTGGCGCTAACATAGGCCACGATCAAATCTGCTTATGTTCATTCTATATTAGTACGAGCCTTAACTAAAGAATTAACATATTTGTATTTATAATCGTCTTATTACTTTCAAAGTATTTGAATTAAACGAATGAGATCATATTATTTTAGTAAACCTTACTTTGGAAATTAATGATTATGTTATCAAATGAATTTTCAAAGCATGATATTCCAGTACATGGTTTTAAACATAAATAGTATATGTATTGGTATAATAAATGTTCAAGTAATGAATTTATGAGTTGAAAGAATTAAATTCTTTATGTTATTAATTAATAGTTTATTTGATATTTCTTTTGCTATAAATGTACATGTATGTTGAAATTTAATGATTTTATGTCATTTGTGTTTTAAGTAAGTTGTCATCACAACTTTAGTAAGTATGTGAATTATGAGCACCACTGAGTTTTATACTCAGCGCGTTGATTTTTATCACGCGCAGGTTAAAGACTGTGGTTGCTGCTTGAAGACTAGAAGAGTAGCATCAGGGCAGAAGTGACTATTGTGGTAGTAGTAGATTGAGATTTATGTACTTAAGAACTATGGCATGTATAAGTATTATATTTTCAGAGATTGTATTGTTTGAATTATAACTTAAGCATGTAATTAGCAATTATGTTGGTGTCTATATTCGGATATAAGCATAAGATTCATTAAATGATTGAATATAAAATATTTCAAGAGAGTTGGTATGATTAGTTTATTAAGACTTGATATATATACTGAATGCAATTAATTGATGAATATTAAACTACTATTGAGGATTTATATAATTATGAAAATATAGAAGTGTTGTTGTGTTATGATGATTATGTGGAGATGTTGGGAGTTTGGAGTTTAATTGGGAGTGTTTTGTATTCACATGTTTGGCGAGCTCAGTTTTTAAAAGGGAAATTCTTACAGTATTTATATAGGATTTTTTCCAATCTATTTTTCAAAAAAAAAAAAGAGAGATGAAAACGAAATGAAATGATTATCTATAAAAAAAAAAAAATTACTCGCTACACTTGTGAATACTCAATTACTTCTAATTCATAATCTTATTTAATGATTTGTATGTTCAGTTAGGATGGTGTCTCCGGCACCGAATGTTGCATCCGTCGTCGGGTCTCACGGGACTCGGTGGAGGGTGTTACAGTCCTCTTGTGGATGATACTTATGAAATCGCCATTCTTTTGGTAATTGAGAATCTACATTTTCTGTTTTTGGCATTTGACTTTCATTGCATTCTGATCTTCACGTTCATCTTCTGGTTCAGCCTAATTATTAGTGTTCTACTCATTTTCTGGCTGTTCTAATTGTTCTGATTTTTCATTCTGCTTTTCTTGATTAGAATCTACAACATCATCATTTTCTAAACTTCTAGAAGTAGAGTCAGATTCATCAAACACAACATGAATAGATTCTTCTACAGCTAGAGTTTTCTTATTAAACACTCTATATGCTTTACTATTACTAGAATATCCTAGAAAAATTCCTTCATAAGATTTAGCAAGATGATTTTTCTTGTTATCTAGAATAAAGCATTTACACCCAAAAATATGAAAATAACCAATATTTGGTTTTCTACCTTTGTATAGCTCATATGGAGTCTTTTTAAGTTTAGATCTTACCAAAGCCCTGTTTAGAATATAACATGCAGTGTTAACGGCTTCTGTCTAGAAATACTTTGGTAATTTAGAATCACTCAGCATGGTTCTGGCCATTTCTTGAAGTGTTCTATTCTTGCGTTCCACCACTCTATTTTGTTGAGGTGTTCTAGGTGCTGAGAAGTTATGACAGATTCCTGATTCATTGCAAAAAGCATTGAATTTCTGATTTTCAAATTCTCCTCCACGATCACTTCTAATTGTAGAGATGTTGTATCCTTTCTCATTTTGTATTCTCTTGCAAAGATGAACAAACATGTCATATGACTCATCCTTATTTCTAAGGAAGAGTGTCGAGGTGAATCTAGAATAGTCATCTACAATAACAAATGCATAGGATTTTCCTCCAAGACTAGAAAGAGTAATAGGACCACATAAATCAAGGTGTAGCAATTCTAAAGGTCTAGAAGTAGAAACCAAGCCCTTAGATTTGAAAGATGTTCTGGTTTGTTTGCTCAATTGACAAGCATCACAAATGTGATCTTTTTCAAATTTCAACTTTGGCAAACCTCAAACCAAATCTTTCTTAGATAGTTTAGAAATAAGGTGCATGCTTGTATGTCCAAGTCATCTATGCCATAACCAACTAGAATTATCAATAGAAACTAAGCATATGTTTAGGTTATGCATATCAGAGAGATCTACTAGGTATATTATTCTCAAACCTTTTTCCAACAAATAAAGTTTTGTTATCATGCATGTTCTGAACTTCACAATAAGAGGGTTCAAAGATCTCTCTTCTATTTTTATCACAAATCTGACTTACACTTAATAAGTTATAATTCAATCCTTCTACTTAGCGTACATCTTCTATTGAAGGATTAGAACTTACCACACCAATACTAACGATTGTACCTTTCACTTTGTCGCTAAAGCTTACTGTACCTCCCTTTTTCTTTTCTAATCTGGTGAATTTCTTTCTATCACCAGTCATATGCCTAGAGTAAGCGCTGTCCATGTACCACATTTCTGTTTTCAGCTCACTCCTTAGGCACACCTGAAAAGATCAAGCATATTTAGGTACCCAACTCATATTGGGTCCTAGAGGGTTAGTGGTAATGTTAACGCGTGTCTTTATGCCCCTACCTAACCCAATGATGATATGAAGACGCAGAATGAAGGGTCACGGCTGTTCGGAAGTCTTTTAACCCAAGGACTTAATTTAGACCAATTTAAGGGAGTCTGATTTGCATTAGAGTTGCGTCACGCAGCTATTAGGTGTGTGACGGCACTGACAGTTGCGTCACGCAACTCCGATCAAGATGACATCAACCTGAATGCCGACATAACTGTTTTTCATTCTGTTTGGGTACGTGGCAATGGTCCAAAAAGTTGCGCCACTCAGCTATCAGGTTCGTCATGCGGCCGTCAGTTGCGTGACGCAGCTGTGTCCTGACCTACCTTTATAAATACAGCGTTTTTTTTTTATCTTATTCAAAGAAATAAACAAGAATTTTAGGGCACAAAAATATACACTGGCGGCTGGGTTTTTCTCCAGAAACTCTTCTTAGTTCCCTTGAAGAAAAACAGCCATTAGAGATTAATCAAGTTAAAACGAAAATCATAAAAAAAAAAAAAGAAAAGAGGGAAAGAGGTGAGAGTGGAATCCTTGGAGACAAAGGCCTCTGGAACCCCTGAATCTTCATTCTTTAAGGCGTTCAAGCTGTTAACAATCCTCAGTCTGAGGGTTAGGTAATTCCTTAAAACTCTTCTTGATATTTGTAGTTGTTTATTCATTGTTATTTATTTTTATTGGTGTTTTAGTATTGTAATCTTAGTTAAACGATATTCTGCCCACTCTTGGATGTTTACATGTTTAAACAAAAGGAAAACGTAAAAAGGGTTGTTTGAAAAATAAATACAGACCAGAGCAGTTGCGTCACGCAGCCAGTAGTTCCGTCACGGATCTAGCAGTTGCGTGACGGAACTGTTCATGTCCAAAACACAGTTGCTTTACCCAGATTAGTTACGTCCCGCAGCTATTAGATCCGTAACAGATCTAGTGGTTGCGCGACGGAACTGTTTGTGTTCATAATTTTATTTTGTTTTATTTATTGTTTAATATTATATTTTAATCATGGATTTGAAATAAACGGTTGACGAATCTGGAAATTTTCCTAATTATGAACAGCTGCGTCATGCAGCCATTGATCCGTCACGCACCTGTTCTTCTATAGAACAGCTGCGTGACGCGACTGTTCTAGGGTTCCAGAAGCAATTTTTGCTCAAAAACTTGATGAATTTTGTACGAAAAGAAATATAAAATTCAATTCTTGAAATAAATCTGAAAACAACCGATTGCAGGCAGATTGCAATTTAGCTAAGTCTAGAACATTAAAGGATAATTACGTAGGATTTTGGGCTTTTGGCTTTTGGATTTAATGTTTTCAGGGTAGAATGTATTCTTTAGGCTCGGTTTGTGGCCCGCCTTTAACCATAAGGCAAGAGCGGGTCTTTTGCTTATTTTGACTTAACTGCTTTGGGTTGAATGGTTTGAATGGTTGGAATGATTATGAATGCAATGATTGAGCTTGTTTGGGACGATTAAATGATTTTCCAAATAGGAACTCGGTCCGATTTATTTGGGTTGGGTTTAAGTAAATAAATAATTTGGCTTTTCTAACTAAAATAAATTAGAAGTCATAGG
The DNA here is from genome assembly GCF_041381405.1 of Jatropha curcas. Classification (NCBI taxonomy): domain Eukaryota; kingdom Viridiplantae; phylum Streptophyta; class Magnoliopsida; order Malpighiales; family Euphorbiaceae; genus Jatropha; species Jatropha curcas. The sequence goes on along the minus strand of NC_143151.1, from coordinate 16,319,666 downwards.
TTAATAGAGGCCGGTTTTCCGGGCGTCGGCTTCCAACGGGCCGGCGTACCCAATTCCCTTACCCAGAATCGCCTTGGTGCGCCTGACCAGTCTTTTTAAATTTGGCCTTGAATAAAATTGGGTTTAAAATGAAGTCACTTTTATAAAATAAAATTGGAAACGATCCCATTGCCGAAAAAATGGGTGGCGACTCAAAATGTTTTATAAGACCAATTTATCGGCATCGTATCCAAAAATGTTTTGTAACCACTGTTCTAAATAAAGATCACCTTTACAATTTCCAAAAATAAAAATCAAGCATTTTTCGGATCGCTCGGGGGCGAGACGAAAACAGATTGGCGACTTCACTGGGAACTGCAACCATAATCCCCGGTTATTTTTTTTTAACTAGATGGTTGTAATTAGGAATTAACTCTAAACCTACTTCTTCTAAATTAAATTGGTTAGAAAGCCGTCGGAAAATTCTTTAATCGTCCTTGTTTGTTTATTTGCTTTCCTTTATTTCTCTAAGTTCTTGCATTCATACTACATTTCTCTCTTCTCACCACTTTCTACCTATATTATCCCTCGGTATCATTGTTTAGTTCGGAGGTGGATCCAGCCTAAACCTCGCGTTTTAGGCACATCCATCCGAGAATTAACAATTTTACCAACCGCAAGCCTAGTACCTTAAAAGGTGCGTCAAAAGGAGTATGCCCATGTAAAAGCCCGAATCCTGTTTGCGGAACCCGGACTTTGTAAGCCTAATGGACTAAAGCCCATCTAGTTAAAAGCCTTAGTTACTTCCCCTAAGGAACACCTGTTTCTATTTGCTGTTGTTATGCCGCATTCATTTCCGAGAGATTATGTCGTCAATCTCAAAACCCCCTGCTGGTTGTCGAGATTAGACCAAATCCTAGGAAATAGATGTCAGAACTTATACCAACGGAACTCGTGTGTGGGAGAAATAAGGTTGGAAGGCATGCATTTCCCTACTCCCATTCCCTTGTATGTTATAAACTGCTCATCTATCGTGACATTCATGCACCATGTGATACTTTTCGTTTCAGCCATACATTTAAGAGCTAATTTTCAGTATGGACGTTTGACCTTGATTTTGAGACTGGACCTCAAATTCGTTTTGAACAACATAATGCAATCGTTTATAGTGAATCAATATCTAAAAGAAAAGGGAGATATAAGGGGGTTACGATTCCTTTGTATTTTCACATTTCTCGCATTATCTGAAAGTGAGCGTGAGATTGCAAAAAAATTTGTAACTAATCAAAATGAGATCCTGCTTAGGGCCATCTGTTCCAAGGCAAAAAGTAAGGAAACAAAAAAAATAACAAAAAAGTATCCCGTTTGGAAATTCTTTCATTCCAAAGCAAAAATTAGGGGTTTGAGAGAAAATAGTCGACCGTAAAACCCAAAAGGGACAATCGACGGCAGATAATGACAGAAATGTTTGAATACGAAATAAATTATTGCTATGTTATTCATACCGAATTTTGGGTCCAATCGTTGAAATCGAGATCTTATTTCCATACCGATTATTAACACATTAGATCTGCATTCCTCATCCTATGTGCTTCTATTTTTCATGCATACATGCAGGACCTACTTTAACTTAGGTATTTTTATCTACCAGTCAGAATTGATCCATCCCGGGAAATCACCTTGAGAGCTTGGCACCGACGCCCTAGTCAACGTTTGGTTAGAGTGTCCCCAATCCCCGAGTCTGCTCTAGTTAGTCTTGTGATTCGTATAAGTTCATCGGATTCGGTTTCTGATTCAGATTTGGTTGAGATGGCTGATAACACTGTGAATGAGACTGGTTTCTCTCCAGCCCAGATAAGGACCATTACTGAGATAATAGCTGCTGCCTTTGCCCAAGAGAGGGCACAAAATCAAGTTCCTCCTACTTCAAGTTTGGTTTTCGGATTAAGATTTTTTTTTTAATCGGGTAGAATGTACTTTTAGGGTTTGGTTTGTGGCCCGCCTTCAACCATAAGGCAAGAGCGGGTCTTTTATTTATTTGTTTCTTATTACCTTTGCGTGGATGATTTGGATGATTATGGATGCAATGGTTGAATTTAATTGAATTTGAATGGGACGATTAATTGATTTTCCACATAAGAACTTGGTTCGATTCATTCGGGTTGGGTTTAAGTAAATAAATAATTTAGCTTTTCTAATCAAAACAAATTAGAAATCGTAGGTTAAAAGAGGTCGGTTTTTCCCGGCGTCGGCTTTCAACGGGCCGGCGTACCCAATTCCCTTACCCAGAATCGCCCTGGTGCGCCTGACCAGTTTTTTGAAATAATTTTTGCCTTAAGTAAAATTGGGTTTAAATGGAGTCATTTTTATAAAATAAAATTGGAAACGGTCCCATTACCGAAATAATGGGTGGTGACTCAAAATGTTTTATAAGACCGATTTATCGGTATCGTATCCAAAAAGGTTTTTGTCACCATTTTTCATAAATAAGATCACTTTTCCATCAAAAACATAAAAGGACAAGTTTTTCGGGTCACTCGGGGGCGATGCGAAAACACATCCTCCTCTTCATCTGAGAAATCTAAAGGAATCGCCTCAACCTCTAGTCTAGTGCGAAGCCTATCATTCTTCATCTGGAGACGAGAAACAGCGGCGGCTTGACGAGCCTGATGTCTCCGTAGCCTGCCAATCTCTAACACCTGTGAAATAAAAAGGAGAGAAGGGTAAGAGAAGTACACGAAGAAAAAAGCAAAGAGTAAAAGAATCATCCATCTCATGGCGCTCTGGATACAATCTGGCAATATAGGTTTGGGCAAAGCAGAACCTCTGGTATAGCTCCTGATACCTCTGAGCAGGCACCTGCAAGTGAAGAAAGGCACTCAATGAAGAATCCTCCAGGTAAATATTTCTGACTTAGTAAATTCATTGTTATACTTACATGTGTGGCATGCTCAGGATCCAGCTGTAGCTGTGGTGGAGCCTGCCTAAGATCAGCAGGAATAGCAAGGGTCGGTCTAAGACCCAGGGTAGGATCCAAGGTAACTTCCATGCCCAGAGGGAAGGGGACATCACCTAGCACAACACCCGTAGGCCAGGTAGGAGCACCAACCTCTACCTGCGCCTCATAGAAAGCAGGAGTCCGATGCCTCTTCCTATCCTGCAATAAGTCAGAGAAATCCAGTTAATTACTCGGTCAAAGTGTTGGGAAAATCAAGGATGAGGGCAAAAGAGTTACCTGAGAATACTCTCGGACATCTGGCAATCTGATCTTCAGCCGAGTGGAGAGATAGGAGGCATAATCGCCAGGTACTAGGTAATCATCGGCTGGGAAGCACCCATACTCCAGCATCCTGTCCTTCGGAGTCATCCCATCTAAGGTGCACATGTGGCGAGGGGGAGCAATAGGCATTCGCCTCTGGGCCATGGCAGTACGGATCTCGAGGACCCTCTCTCCCAAATAATACCAGTCCACCCAGTAGCCCTGATGTAAGACTCTGGCCCGGGTAAGGGCCTCCGCTCGGACTCGAGGGGCATAGGCTATCCAGGCATCTCCCTCCCATGGAGTCAGAAAGAGCTGCAAAATGGAAAAGTCAGCCAAATAAGCAGTAAAAATAAAAGAGGAGATAATACTTAGAAGATTCTTTATACTTACATCAGCCAAGGCCGTATCATTAAGGTAGCGCCTCCAGTGGTACGGATCCTCTGAAATTGTATTAGTATGATAGCGGTGAACCAAATATCGGGGAATCCGCCAAGTCTCAGCAGGAGTATGACTCTCAGGACCCCCAGGATAGATCCGATACTCATATGCCCAGACCTGTGACAAGTTTCAAAAAGTTGAGTGTAAATTTCGGTGGTTGATACCTAAAGGAAGAAAATTCAAAAGGATAGATATCTTAACTCGAGTGGACAGAGGAACTGCCAGTTGGACTCACCACTACCCCTGGTCCATACATCTAGACCATGGTAGAGATGAGCCAACGCAAGAGAAGCCCAGTCATAGGTGCCGACGAGGCTCAGATCCTGCAGGCAAGCCAAAACAGCAGGATCTCCCTTATTCTGGGAGGTGCAGAGAAGCTGAGAAGAAATGATGTAAAAGATGAAGGACCTCGCTGCCTGGTCCCTCTCCTCTCTAGTATAAGCAGGAGCCGCAAGTCTGACATCCGTAGGTAGCTCCCTCTAAGCTGCTAGTCTCGCCCAGATCCGCTCAGCCCAAAATTTATAAATAACCTCATAAGAGACGTAGCCCTGCGAGGTGTACCTGGTGCATGTAGTAACGCCAAGCAAGGTAGCGACAAGCTCAACTCCCAAAGCAGTCGTCTGATACCGGGAGTCAAGAGGAACAGCATCACCATCAAACCCAAGTCCGGTGATGGTAGTGAAATCGGCTGGGGTCAGTGTCATCTCTCCAAAGCGAAAGATAAATGAATGTGTGCAGTCGTTCCACTGCTCCATCAAGGCATAGCGCATGGCATGTGGGAACCGGGGCTGAGTCCGGCGAAGACCTTATGCATAATCACTGAATCTAGCGGAGATAACTCTCGACCGCATCGGAGGGTCCAATAAATCCCAGAAGGCAGAGGCAGCAATAGAAGATCCGCCAGCTCGGGCCTTGCCCAGATCGACCTAGGTAAGAGATTTATTTAAATAAAGGGTTAAGCTAACAGTTATTTGTTTTTAATTGCAGGAAATAAAGCATTCAAGTTTCTGGTCAGACATAGTCGCGTCACGCAATTGTAGACGCGTCACGCAACTACAGTGCTGCGCCACACAGCTTATCAAGGATCTGCGTCCCCTGGGTCGCGGCTGCGTCACAGAACTGTTCTTCCAAAGAGCAGTGCGTGACGCATCTGTCGAAAGGTAAGAGAGAAAAGCTAACATTAATCTACCCATTCCTGTGTTTTTCTATGAGTTTACAGGGTCTAAACAAGCCAGATTCAACATGGCATCACATTCCAAGGCAGCAAATAAGGTATCAAGATGCGCAAAAGGATCAAAATCAAAGTTCAGAAATAGAGGGGTCGCGCAGTTTTGAACAGATGCGCCACTGTTTTCATACCACCCCCGAGCGACCTGAAAACGTCACTTTCTATTTTGATTTTTGATGGAAAGTGATCTTATCATGAAAAGTGGTGACAAAACATTTTATTAGATACGATGCCTATAAATCGGTCTTATAAAACATTTTTGAGTCGCCACCCATTATTTCGGCAATGGGACCGTTTCCAATAAAAAGTGACTCCATTTTAAACCCAATTTTATTTAAGGCCAAATTATTTAAAAGACTGGTCAGGCGCACCAATGCAATTCTGGGTAAGGGAATTAGGTACGCTGGCCCGTTGGAAGCCGACGCCCGGAAAAATCGGCCTCTTTTAACCTACCATTTCTAATTTATTTTAATTAGAAAAGCCAAATTATTTATTTATTTAAAACCCAACCCAATTGGATCGGACCGAGTTCTTACATGAAAAATTAATTAATCGTCCCAATCAAATCCAATCATCACATCCATAATCATTCAAACCAAAGCAGTCAAATCAAATAAATAAAAGACCCGCTCTTGCCTTCTAGTTCAAGGCGGGCTACAAACCGAACCTAAAAAAAAATACATTCTACCCGATTCAAAATCAAACCCAAAAACCCACAAACCAAAATCATGCATAATTACATTTTAATATTCAAAACTTAATTAAATTGCAATCTGTTCATAATTGGTCATTTCGGACTTATTGGAAAAATTAAATTTTATTTTGTACAAAATTTATTACTTTTTTAAAAAAAACAAAAATTAGTTCTGGAATCATAGAACAGTCGCGTCACGCATCCAATAGTTGCGTGACGGAACTGTAAAAAAATTGTTTCTGAGATCAACTGCGTCACGCAACTAGTAGTTTCGTGCCTAACAGTTCATAATCTGGAAAATAGAATACTGGGCATGAAAATGAAATTTTGGACATGAACAGTTCCGTGACGCATCTGTCAGATCCGTTACGGATCTAGTAGTTACGTGACGCAACTGATCTGGGTAAAGAAATAACATTTTGGACATGAACAGCTCCGTCACGCATCTACCAGATCCGTTACGGATCCACTGGCTGCGTGACGCAGTTGCTCTGGTCCGAGTTCTATTTTAAATTATTCGTTTAGATCGTTCTTTTATTTAAATCTACTTTAAGAGAATCGAAAATGACCACGGATGAACAAAATACAGTTTAATTAAGATTAAACTACTAAAACAATGATGAAATAAATAATAAATAAATAAAAACACAAAAAGTGTAAAGAAATTACCTAATCCTCAGATTGAGGATTGTGAATGGCTTAAATGCCTTAACGAATGATGGTTAAGGCGCTCCAGAAGCTTTGTCAACAAGGATTTAAACACTCGTTCCTTTTCTCTCTTGATTTTTCTCTTTTTTTGATTTTTGTTTTCACGCTAATTGATATCTAATGGCTATTTTTCTTCAAAGGAACTCAAAAGAGTCTCTGGAGAAAAACCTAGCCGAAAATGTGTTTTTTAGATGCCCCAAAAACCTTTTTTTCCTTTTTTCCCCCCTTTTCGCAACTGAGAAAAAGATGAATTTATAGAAGTAGGGCAACAGAGGATAGCTGCGTCACGCAACTCTCGGCTGCGTGACGAGCTCGATAGCTGTGTGACACAGTTGTCTTTCTAGACCACAGCCATGTGTGGCATGTCGTCATATTGGTGACGTCATACAAATCAGAGCTGCGTGACGCAGCTGACGGTGCCGTCACGCAACTGATAGCTGCGTGCGCAACTCTGACGCCACCAGACACTTAAAATCGATTTAATTTAAATCTTGGATTAAAAGACTTCTAGATAGCATTAACCTTTCATTCTGTATCCTCGTATCCTCATCGAATCAGGCGAGGGCATAAAGACACGCGTCAACAGTCACGTAACTGTTCACAAGAGAACAGCCGCGTCACGCAACAGTTCACAAGAGAATAGCTGCGTCACGCAACTGTTCATAAGAGAACAGCTACGTCACGCAACTCTCTCCTGCGTGACGCCACTGTCGACGAACAAACAGCATAAAGACCGCAAATATGCGTTCAAAAAATCACCCAGAATAGCACAAAAAGTAAGAAATTCAAGCGTAATTCACTTACCTCACTCTGGAAACCGCGCATCGCATCGGTATTATGTCGAATCGAAAAATCGGAGCCCGGTGCCGGAAGAAATTGAAGAGGCCGTGTATCGGATGTAAGGGCGTTACGGCTCACAGGAATCCGATCGCCCTCGAAGACAGGGATATCCGGGATCACACCTAGGATCTCCATCTCAGGAGTGTAGGCAGAAGCAGGAATCTCGGGAATTTGGGGCATGGTTGTTAAGAGTTCAAAGAGTTTGGAAGTTTAAAATTTTAAAAGTAAAAAAGAATGAAAAGTAAAAGGTTATTTATAAAGGAAAAGGGTTAATGGGCCCAAGCCCACCAAGAACCCATCAAAGCTCAAGTCGGCTTATTTAGGCAATTTGGAGTCAGTGTGCGGCTCGTATACTTCAATAATTCCGTCTACTCGCCACACAGGGGGCAAAATCATGAAATACCCTCAAGTAAGTTTTTCTTTCAACACCGCATCAGGAAAAGTATACCTGAAAATTTGGGACTAGAAAAATTTAGCAATTTTTGCTAAAATTTAAAAATTTTTGCAATGGATAGAAAATAAAGTTTTCAAGGTTTGCTTAAAAGATAATATTTTTGGTCTCGAGATGCAATTCCGGACTGGGGGCAAAAATAAAATCTTTTGCCCTGATGCAAAAATTTCAAATTTCAAAGTTTATGATTATTAATGCATGGGGGCATGTGATGCTCCAACATCTAACAAAGGCGAGATCTGTTTGTACACAGAAATTGCTCTTTTATCTTAAAAATATTTTCAGTCCAACCGGTGATGGTTTCTCAAAGCCGTTTGGTCCCACCAAGCAGTGATGGTGTATTGCGAAGCTGTTGGATCCTTTTCTTGATTAGTGATGGTGTATTGCAAAGCTGATCAAGACAATCTCTATACCAAACCCTCCAAAGCCGATCAAACTGAGCTGAAGAGGTGGACAACAAAGCCGATCAAACTGAGCTTTGGAATCCTTAATCGAGTTAGTGATGGTTTTTCGAAGCTGACTCAAATCCTGATTACTAATGGTGTATTGCGAAGCTGATAAGGACAATGTCAACCAAAATCCTTCAAGCCAATCAAATCGAGCTTCGGAGGTGTCTTCAAAGCCAATCAGACCGAGCTTTGGAGATGATTACAGATCCGACTAGAGCCAACAAAGCAGATCAGACTGAGCTTTGGACGTGACCAGATGATCAAGACAACCAAAATCCTTTAGGCCGATCAGACCAAGCCTCGGAGGTGTCTTCAAAGCCAATCAGACTGAGCTTTGGAGATGATTATAGATCCAACTGGAGCCAACAAAGTAGATCAGACTGAGCTTTGGACGTGACCAGATGATCAAGACAACCAAAATCCTTCAGGCGGATCAGACCGAGCCTCGGAGGTGACTTCAAAGCCAATCAGACTGAGCTTTGGAGTTGATTACAGATCCGACTGGAGCCAACAAAGCCGATCAGATTGAGCTTTGGATGTGACCAAATGATCAAGACAACTACTTCATTCAACCCAAGATTGAAGGCGCGTCAGTGGACCACTTTAACATTAATTGTTTACACGATTAATGATAAAGTGGGGGGGCAAACTATTGACGCATGTCTTTATGCCTCCGCCTGATCCGATGAGGATACGAGGATATAGAATGAAAAGTTAATGCTATCTAGAAGTCTTTTAATCCAAGGATTTAAATTAAATCGATTTTAAGTGACGGCACCGTCAGCTGCGTCATGCAGCTATCAGTTGCGTGACGGCACCGTCAGCTGCGTCACGCAGCTCCGATTTGTATGACGACACCAATATGACGACATGCCACACGTGGCTATGGTCCAAAAAGACAGCTGCGTCACGCAGCTATCGGGTCCGTCACGCGGCAGAGAGTTGCGTGACGCAGCTATCCTCTGTTGCCCTACTTCTATAAATTCATCTTTTTCTCAGTTGCGAATAAGGTTTTTTTGGGGCGTTTAAAAAACACATTTTTCGACTACGTCTTTCTCCAGAGACTCTTTTAAGTTCCTTTGAAGAAAAATAGCCATTAGATATCAATTAGGGTGAAAACAAAAATCATAAAAAGAGAAAAATCAAGAGAGAAAAAGGAGTGAGTGTTTAAATCCTTGTTGACAAAGCTTCTGGAGCGCCTTAACCATCATTTGTTAAGGCATTTAAGCCATTCACAATCCTCAATCTGAGGATTAGGTAATTTCTTTACACTTTTTGTATTTTTATTTATTTATTATTTATTTTGTTATTGTTTTAGTAGTTTAATCTTAGTTAAACTGTATTTTTTTCATCTGTGGTCATTTTCGATCCTTTTAAAGCATATTTAATTAAAAGAACGATCTAAACAAATCATTTAAAACAGAGCTCGGACCAGAGCAGCCGCATCACGCAGCCAGTGGATCCATAATGGATCTGGCAGATGCGTGACGGAGCCATTCATGTCCAAAATGTTATTTCTTTACCCAGTCAGTTGCGTCACGCAACTACTGATCAGTAACGGATCTGGCAGATGCGTGACGGAACTGTTCATGTCCAAAATTTTATTTTCATGCTCAGTATTCTATTTTCCAGATTAGGAACAGTTAGGTAACGGAACTACTAACTGCGTGATGCAACTGTTCTATTTTTAGTAGTTTCGTCACGTGACTATTGGATCCGTCACGCGACTGTTCTTCCAAAGAACAGCTGTGTGACGCTACTGTTCGAGGATTCCAGAAATAATTTTTTTAAAAAAAATAATAAATTTTGTACAAAATAAATTTTAATTTCTCCAATAAATCTGAAGATGACCAATTATGAACAGATTGCAATTTAATTAAGTTTAGAATACTAAAATGTAATTATGCATGATTTTGGTTTGATGGTTTTTGGGTTTGATTTTGAATTGGGTAGAATGTATTTTTAGGTTTGGTTTGTAGCCCGCCTTGAACCATAAGGCAAGAGCGGGTCTTTTATTTATTTGGTTTAATTGCTTTGGTTTGAATGGTTTGAATGATTTTAAATGCAATAATTGGATTTGATTGGGACGATTAATTAATTTTCCATATAAGAACTCGGTCTGATTCATTTGGGTTGGGTTTAAGTAAATTAATAATTTGGCTTTTCTAACTAAAAATAAATTAGAAATCGTAGGTTAAAAGAGGCCGGTTTTTCCGAGCATCGGCTTCCAACGGACTGACGTACCCAATTCCCTTACCCAGAAATTGCATTGGTGCGCCTGACCAGTCTTTTTAATAATTTGGCCTTAAATAAAATTGGGTTTAAAATGGAGTCACTTTTTATAAAATTGGAAACGGTCCCATTGCCGAAATAATGGGTGGCGACTCAAAAAAATGTTTTATAAGACTAATTTATCGGCATCGTATCCAATAAAATGTTTTGTCACCACTTTTCATAATAAAATCACTTTCCATCAAAAATCAAAATAAGAGAGACATTTTTGGGTCGCTCGGGGGCGGTACGAAAACAGAGGTGAGCTCGAAGGTAGATGAAAAAGGAAGCTAAGAAGAAGATTTCAAGCTTTTTGAGTGAAGGTTTGATATCTCTTTTAGTTTAATAAATTTTCTTGCTTGAGAACTTGTGTAATGTGTTGATAATGCGAAGAGATGTTGTTGAATGTTGAGTAAGAGGACTGGAAATGGTGAGAAAGCATGAGATGAAATCAATAAATGAAGTAGATATTGATTTTATGCTGAAACAGGTTTGTTGGATAACTGACCAGTAACTTCACCTTGATTTTGACCCTGTGTAATGATGGAATTAGGAAGTGGTATAGAAGAGTTATTTGTTCCTCTATTTTTTAGCGGTCCGTGGATTTTTGAATCACCTAAATCAGATTTATAAATTGAGAGATATGACCAAAATAGTACAACCTGTGCAGGCTGGAAACACAACTCGCGCTCGCGAATTTCATGTCGCGCTCGTGATTTGTGCCTGTAACTCTCTGACTCTCTTGTGTTCTTCTCGTGCTCGCAAATTTTAATGTTGCGCTCGCAACTTGTGTTTTGATGCCTTTTGGACCTCTTTTTCTATGAAATTGTATTCCTTTGCTCAAATTGTATTCCTACAATCATTTTAAAACAAAAAGACAACACGAGAAAATGTATAAAAATAAAATGCAATCATGCAAATGATATGAAACTAACATAACACAAGTTGCCCGCTTTACGAGGCTATCAGCATATAGGTAAACACTATGGTTTATGAATTTATGAAGCAGTTAATATGCTTTTATGTTATACTATTGGCATACCGATAATATGCTCCATTGAGATTAGGTGGAAACCACGTAGATAAGGCGATGTCACGACATAGGATAGCAGATCTGCGCCCTATACAGTTTGGTACTTCGGCTACAGGCTATTGAGTGGATATGATTATATATGGGCCATAGCAACCCAGTCATACAGTATTTATCTAGTTTCATACAGTTCCTCTTATCACTTGGGTTTCACTATAACCTTATGGAGCCATACAGTTATATTGACTAAATTGCATAAGTCATACAGCATAATGAACAGCAAGTACGATAATAGAGGTATCATGATATGTGTGCTTACATGTTTATTTATACATGTGTGTGTGCTTACATGTTTCTTTATATGTTGAGATATCCACTGAGTTTTATTTGCTCAGCGAGTTACCTATTTAAGTCGTAGGTTTTGGGACTGGACCGTAGAGAGTCATCTTACAACTACTACAGTTCATCTTTGGAAGACCCAGTCTTCAGGGTAGCTACTCATTTTGATATTTTGGTTTTGTTTATCCTTATCATGGCATGTACAGGGCACTGTGAACCCCTACCCCAAATATCAAGCATACAAATGCATATGACTAAGGGCAGAAATGCACGTGAATGTATGAGTCGCCACCTTGTTTAATTATTTTAGGGTAAACTAGGAAAAAACCCTAAGTTGACTCCAATTTTAATTAACCTAATTACTAGATTAATTATCCCAATGTTTAAGGCACGATCTATGAACCCGAGATGAATCCCGAGACCATGTCATGCTGATGAACTAACCGATGAATGAAATGCTTTGCAGGGTGAATGAAGTAATTGGACCAATTGAAATGTTTATGTGATTTTGACTTGCCGCTCAGGGTTAAATCCCGAACGTGCCTACGTACTTCCGTTTAAATGGAAGATCAAAGTCAATGTAGTTCGATAGGCCTTTTTTAAAGGGCTTTGAATGGGTATGCTTTATGCATGAGTGTGTGTATGCTTCGTGCATTTTGTTTAGGCATTTTGCCAAAAATTGATTGATTTGATTTAGGCATTTGTTGCCAAAAGTGTTGATTTAAGGCTTTTTTAGCCAAAAAGATTGATTTAGGCAATTGTTTGCCAAAAGTTGATGTGATTTAGGCGATTGTCGCCAAAATTGATTGATTTTAAGGCTTTTAGCCAAAATGAGTTGATTTAGGCAATTAGTTTGCCAAAAGTGTTTGATTGGGCGATTGTTGCCAAAATTGGTTGGTTTTAATGCTTTTAGCCAAAAGATTGATTAATTAAAGGCTTTTGCCAAGACTTTGATTTAAGCGATTTGTCGCTAAAAATGATTAATCTACTTATAGGCAATTTGTTTGCCAAAAGGGATCAATTGATTTGCAATGTAGGCAATTTATTGCCAAGAAAAACGTGTTTTATTAAGGCCTTTTAGCCACAATTATTGATTAATTGGACTTAAGACGAACTGTTCGAAATAAAGGCGATTATACCATAGTCATTAATTGACTAGGCTTTAGCCAATATTGTCGGATTTAGGCTTTTAATACCACGATTATTAATTAACCGGGCACTTAAGCTTAATCATATTTAAATAAGGCAATTTTATTTGCAAAATTAATGACGTGAATGCATTTATGCAGTTGTAGAATTAGGAGTAGAAGAGAAATATGCATGAAGTGCTAAAATTAAATAGGCAGAGTTTCGTTTATGTACCTGATTTAATCGACGGCCGCTTCTTAGCTTCAGTTTGAAAATCCCAAATTAAGCTCCTCGTTTAGGGAATATTGATTAATTTAATTTTAATTTAAGTGACCAAGTATCACAACAATAAAATAATAAAAGCCTATGCTAAATGCAGAAAAGCATTAAAGAATCGCAAGGAGCGTAGGGGAGAAGGAGCGTCCGTCAACACAGACTGAGTGAGTAAAAACGGAGTGTCGGGGCTGTATTTATAGGCAAAATTCGGACTGAAGGGCGGCAGCTGCCGCCGGGGACGGCGGCCACTGCCGCCGTGGAGGGCGGCCGCTGCCGCCGTATCCTGTCCATTCGCCAGTTTTTTTCGTTCCGATGGCTTTTTCGGGAGTTCCGGACCTCCAAAAAATATTCCGAGACCAGTTCCACGATCCTCGCGACGTCCCGGACGTTTTAAGTACCATATTGGCATACTTCCGGTAAATTTCCAAAATGACCTCCGGTTCGGCCGGACGGTTTGCAGTCCGGGAAAACTGGCTTTTTGAGCCTCAAAATTTGAGTATTCACAGACACACAGTTGGGCCCATTTCATTTTGAAAATTAGTATAATGTCTAGTAAATATTTAAGTACATATCTATATTTTCCTAATGTAGAAAGTAACAGCATGATATTATATTCAGCATACATTATGATATCAGCATGACATGACATAGAGTCAACCAGATTGTAGCGTCTCGGCTCATTTCATTCGGGTTAACGGGTGGACCGGGAAGGGATATTACAGAAGAACTGATTCCAGGTATACGAAATGAGGTATATTACTATCAATCACTACATCTTGGTATCCATTTTTCATTCTTGTTTTATTTATATAAAAAATTAGAGTTTGAAATTTTAATTATGATTATGCAACGGATAATTGAACATTTCTGGAGTTTTAGGTTTCAGCCGTTTCAGTTCAAAGTTCTGTTATATGGATGCTTATTGATTTTACTGGTTTTGATCAGCTATACCCTATGGTATCATCCTTTAATTCGCCGGTCTTTTTTTCATTGGAACGTGCTGCAGCTCCTTATTTTGGAATAAAAGTATGTTTATGTAGCTTGTATACTTTGATATTCTGTGTAATTTGTATTTCTTAATCTTTGAGTATGGATGTTCTTTCTTCTTCTTCTAAGAATAGGCCTATGGAGTTCACATGAATGGCTTTGTTGAAAGGGATGGGAAGAAATTTCTATGGATAGCAAAGAGAAGTGAAGCGAAACCCACTTATCCAGGGATGCTTGATCATCTTGTTGCTGGGGGAAATGTTTGTAACTACCTATCAATTTTACTTTCTCATATCTATATTCTACTTTTGAATTTTTGAAGGATATTGTCTCTTAACTCTTCTGGAGGTTTTCTTTAAATGTTTATGGTCTTTTTGATGTCTTAACGTTCTTTGAAAGACAGTCATTTCTTAATCAAGCAATGAAGCATGCTTAGTTATTTTAGTGAGATTAAGATAAAAGGCTCCCAAAATTCAAATTTACAGCATATTATCTAATAATTAATAGTTTATGATTAGAAAGCTCAAAGTACTAAAATTACAAAGCTTTTGTGGAACCATGAGATCTTAAAGTTGAAGTGAGCTTTCAGCATGTAATGCCTGTGTTAAGCCTCATGAAGTTTAGAAGTGAGAAGAATTCTTTGTTACTATATATTGGAGGGCCATATATTGGATGGAAACTGGATGAAACAGTCTGATTTAGACCGCTCTCTTGCCTTTTAATATAAAAAGATTAATTTTAAGACTGCCCTATATATTTCTCCCTTTATTTCTAAGACTCTTACATATTATTTCCATTACGGCAATGTGTGAACCCCTCCCCCAAAAATAGGCATATAATGAATATGACTAAGGGCAGAAATGCACGTGAATGTGTGAGTCGCCACCTTGTTTAATTATTTTAGGGTAAACTAGGAAAAAACCCTAAGTTGACTCCAATTTTAATTAACCTACTTACTAGATTAATTATCCCAATGTTTAAGGCATAGTTTGCGAACCCGAGGTGGATCCCGAGACCATGTTATGTTGATGAACTAACCAATGAATGAATGCTTTGCAAGGTAAATGATGTAATTGGACCAATGAAATGTTTAAGTGATTTCGACTTGCCGCTCGGGGTTAAATCCCAAACGTGCCTACGTACTTCCGTTTGAATGGAAGATCAAAGTCGATGTAGTTCGATAGGTGTGAATACTCAAATTTTGAGGCTCAAAGAGCCAGTTTTCCCGGACTGCAAACAGTTCGGCTGGACCAGAGGCCATTTTGGAAATTTACCGGAGGTATGCCAATATGGTACTTAAAACGTCCGGGACGTCGCAAGGATCGTGGAACTGGTTCCGGAATATTTTTTGGAGGTCCGGAACTCCCGAAAAAGCCTCCGGAACGTAAAACTAGAAAGTGTGTCTGCCGCTGCGGCGCCGGCGGTAGCCCAGCCGGACACGGCAGCCCAGCCGTTGGCTTCCGACGGCTCAGGCCGCCGGGCTCCGGCGGCCCAGCCGCCGGGCTCAGGCGGGCCAGCCGCCGAAACAGTCCGATTTTGCCTATAAATTGGCCCCAAGGCCCTCAGTTTTACTCACTCAGTCTGTGTTGAGAGACGCTCCTTCTCCCCTACGCTCCTTGCGTTTTCTTTTACTGCTTTTCTGCATTTTTAATTTAGCTTTTATTGCTTTCTTATTTTGTTATTTGGTCACTAAAATTAAATTAATTAATATTCCCTTAACGAGGAGCTTAACCTGGAGTTAAGAAGTGGCCGTCGATTAAATCAGGTACATGAACTAAACTCTGCCTATTTAATTTTAGCATTTCATGCATTCTTCTCTTCTACCCCTAATAATTCTATAACTGCATAAATGCATTCATGACATCTTTAGGCAAATAAACTGCCTCAAATAAATAAGTTTAGGCTAAATGCCCGGTTAATAAATAATCGTGGTATTAAAGCCTAAATCCGACAATATTGGCTTAAAATACCTAGTTAATTAATAGCTATGGTATAATCGCCTTTATTTCGAACAAATCTGGCTTAAGTCCAATTAATCAATAATTGTGGCAAAAAAGCTTTAATTAAACACGTTTTCTTGGCAATAAATTGTCTACATTATAAATCAATTAATCACTTTTGGCAAACAAATCGCTTAAATCACAATTTTGAGGCTAAAAGCCTTCAATTAATCACTTCTGGCAAATAAATTGCCTTAAATCAACCAATTTTGGCGACAATCGCCCAATCATCAATTTTTTGGCAATAAATTGCCTAAATCAATGTTTTGGCTTTAAAGTCTTCAAATACATCAAATTTTGGCGACAATCGCCTAAATCACATTAACTTTTGGCAATAAGTTGCCTAAATCAACACTTTTGGCTAAAAGCCTTCAAATCAACACATTTTGGCTAAAATCCTTTAAATAACCAATCTTTTGGCAAACAAAGTGCCTAAATCACAAAACTCTTTGGCTAAAAGCCTTAATCAATTTTGGCAACAATAAGCCCAATCAACATTTTTGGCATCAAATGCCTAAAAATCAATCAAGTCTTTGGCAAAATGCCTAAACAAAATGCACAAAGTATACACACACTCATGCATAAAGCATCCCCATTCAAAGCCCTCTAAACGAGGCCTACCGAACTACGTTGACTTTGATCTTCCATTCAAACGGAAGTACGTAGGCACGTTTGGGATTTAACCCCGAGCGGCAAGTCGAAAATCACATAAGCATTTTTTAATTGGTCCAAATTACATTAATCGCCTTGCAAAGCATTCATTCATAGGTTAGTTCATCAGCATGACATGGTCTCGAGATCCACCTCGGGTTTGCAAACCATACTTTAAACATTGGGATAATTAATCTAGTAATTAGGTTAATTAAAATTGGAGTCAATTGAGGGTTTTTCCTAGTTTACCCTAAAATAATTAAACAAGGTGGCGACTCTCACACACTCACGTGCATTTCTGCCCTTAGTCACATGCATTCATTTGCCGTGATATATGGGGTAGGGGTTCACAATAGGCCTTTTTTAAAGGGCTTTGAATGGGTATGCTTAATGCATTGTTGTGTGTATGCTTCGTGCATTTTTTTAGGCATTTTGCTACAGAATTGATTGATTTGATTAAGCGTTTGTTGCCAAAAGTGTTGATTTAAGGCTTTTAGCCAAAAAGATTGACTTAGGCAATTTGTTACCAAAAGTTGATGTGATTTAGGCGATTTGTTTGCCAAAAGTGATTATTTGAAGGCTTTTAGCCAAAATGGGTTGATTTAGGCAATTTGTTTGCCAAAAGTGTTGATTGGGCGATTGGTGCCAAAATTAATTGATTGGGCAATTTATTGCCAAAAATTGATATTCGGGCTTTTTGTCGCCAAAATGGTTGATTGGGCAATTTATTGCCAAAAATTGATGTTTGGGCTTTTTGCTGCCAAAATGGTTGATTTAGGCAATTTGTTTGCCAAGAGTGTTGATTAGGCGTGTCACACCTTACCTTACTGTAAGACATGACATGTCGCCCGTAATATACTTAATAAGCACTTAAGTCTTATAAATGCTTACTAAGTATTCTACAAGGGACTTAATACTGTTGATTCATTCATTTATATCTTGTAGAAAAGTAGATTTAATTATTAAATGTAAAACTCCTTTTGGTTCTTTCATCTGTTATCAAGAAATATCTTTTTTTTTTTTTTCCCGTAATTTACTAAGCATATGAAACATAACTTCCATTAAGCTCAATATGATTTCTTAAACATCAATTATATTAGCAAAAACATAAAATGGTTCCATAACCCATAAGCCCATGGATGGTTTAATTACATACTGAAATCCTTTTCAAACCTTAGATACATAATAGAAATTCATACAATCATAATTTACATGTATCTGCTCAAATATACATAGATGTTCTGTTAATGTTTAATACATCTTACATATTCCAAAAGAAGTCAAATATACAATAGCTACATCAGTAGCATACTATCTACATCAAATAAAAACGATCTTCTCCTAGTTCTTTTTCCTTGCCTTTTCCTGCGATAGCACAAAAGCAACTATCGCTAAGCATTTTGCTTAGTGGTGTACTATTATAAAATAAACACAAATTTATCAAATCAAACTCTTTATATGAAATAATGAATCATAAGTCATAAACCCACCATGTTAAAGGAAATAAGAAAAAAAAATAATACCATTTAAATCATAAATTCATAATGTAGTCTTTACAGCTTTTATAGAATCAATTCCGAGGGCCATCAGTGTCTAATGTGCACATCTAGACCTGCGATCTACAACCTCAATCTGTGATATGATTTCAACAGAAGAGGGAGCAATCTACAACCTCAACATGGAGGGAGAATTTCATATCAATCATATATCATCTAGTGATGGTATCCATGTTCAATCGATCGTAATATCAACTTCAACAAATGAAGTGATATTCGGGGTAATAACCATGTCTATATCAGCTGTAAGACTTTTAAACCATTCCATTCATGTAAAAATATTAAAATCACTGTGGGCAACATTTCATTTCGCAAACACTACTAAAATCATTCAGTCACGGCCACCCCTCATACTACAGGAATCAATTGGCCAACATCCTCCTCTTTCAAGGTATAAGAATCATAAAATTCATTTACATATGTCATTAGGTCATATGCTTTCAAAATAAGCTTTGTTCTTTAAAAACTTATGAAATCATTAATACTTTTTATAATTATGAGTCATAAAGTAAATCCATTGAAAATATTTTGCAAAATCAATATCATTTTGTTTAAATAAAAGTAGGAAAGGCATAGTACACTAACCTGAGCTAGAAGGCTCCCCTAGCCTTTTTCCTCTATCAACCACCCTCCCCTCAACTCCCTTTCTCTCAGAAGCTGTAGCATGAGATTAATACTGATATTAACTTCAACTACACAATATACACATGCACTTCTATAGGAATGCAAATTAAGCATTAGAATGTAGTATCATGCTTTTTCTTTCCTTTTCACTATGCTTGTCCAAGTGTCATATGTCCTTAGTTTAAGCATGAAACACTTCATATCCAAAACTTAACCACATCCTAGAAACATACTACTAACAATTAAAACAATAGAAGTCAATGGCATGCTAAATTCATTCAATGTTTATGAAATGTAGAATTTCAGCATATGAGCAGCTTGCATTCCGTTGCCTATATCTTAATTTCCTCATATTCATTTGCCTGAAATTTTTACAGCATATTCCCAACATCTTAGAGTACTGCCCTGTGAAATTTCATAATTTTTAAAGCTCATTTGCATTTTCAAATGACATAATTATAGAATCTGAATTTCAGTTTTGCTCATGCTGAGCAGCCTGCATTGATTTAATTATAACTCCATTTCCTTTTATCCAATGGCCATTCCCTTTTAACACGACCTACCCAACATCTCAGCCTATCTCCATGTAAAATTTCATCAATTTTAAAGTTCATTTGCTTAGTCAAATAGGTCAATTACAGAAGCTGAAGTTCAGACAGCCGAACTGTAATAGGTCCAACAATGATATGTTTGCTTAAGCATTCTCAACTCACTTCCAGCACAAATTCATGCAATTCAACTCTTCTATTACTTACGTAACATCATAATATAAGATATATCAGAATCCCTAGGTCATGGCATATCAAATACAAACTCAAAATCATCCATCTTGGTGAATTATGCAAATTAAACTTTGAATTCATGCATAACTAGTTTCAATCATCTTAAATCACCTTAAACTCAATTCTAATCACTTCATCTTCACCAAATCAGAATGAACAAGCAAGCACCTCACTTCAAAGTTCATGGAATTCAAAAATTAATCCATAGAAAAGAAGGAGGAAGTGAAGATAACTAACCTTTTCTTAAGAATTACTTGAAAATTCCTTGATTTTCACCTCCTTTTTGCTTGGTTTTTAATCAAAACTCTCCTCCTCTCTTCTTGACCAACTTGGGCTGCAAAAATGGGTGGAAAATGGCGTGGTTATCTCCACCTCTTCATAATAATATATACTAAACATTATTAAAAATTCCTTCCATGTCCTTTAAATGAAACTTGCACTATGATCCTCCCTTTACTTTTCCCTTCATCCTTTGGCACTCTAATCTTTTTAATCACTTCACTTTAGTCCTAGTAGGTATCAACCAAGTGTATTTAATATTCTAAACCCCACTTAAGAAAGGTCATACTGAAATTACCGTTTTTCGGGCTTTTCAGGTAAAATCGTGCTTTACCAAGAAGTCATTCCTCTTTAACTCAGTTTTGATTTCCTTTAATCTTTCAAATTGATTTGTAATCACATTAATTACTATTTAATTAATATTCACATCCTCCATATATAGTGTTTCCCATTATTCTAAGTTTTCCTTTCATACGGATAACCGAATTCATCGAAAAAGCTAGAATAGCAGGAACTATAAAGTTGAGGATATTACAACTCTTCCCTTAAAGAAATTTCATCTCGAAATTTTACCTGTTATAGATCTCTGAATAATTGTGGATGTTGTCTTCTCATATCTTCTTCACGTTCCCAAGTAGCCTCTTCTCTGGAGTGGCTTCTCCATAACACCTTAACTAAGGGAATCTGTTTATTCCGAAGTTGCTTAACTTCCTTAGCTATGATAGCCACTGGTTCTTCATCATATGCGAAGTCTCGATTAACTTCAATTGATTCTAAAGGCAATATATGTGAAGGGTCCGATCTATATCTCCAAAGCATAGAAACATGGAAAACATTATGAATCTTCTCGAGTTCTGGTGGTAAGGCTAACCTATATGCCAATGGACCAATCCTCTCAAGTATTTCATAAGGTCCTATGAAGCGAGGACTCAATTTTCCCTTTCTACCAAATCTCATAACACGTTTCCAAGGGGAAACCTTAAGGAATACTTTATCACCCACATTATACTCTATATCTCTTCTCTTTAGATCCACATATGACTTTTGTCTATCTGCAGCTGCTTTCAATCTTTCTTTAATTACTTTAATCTTTTCTTCTACTTGTTGAATAATTTCAGGACCTAGCAATTGCCTTTCACCAACTTCATCCCAACATAGGGGTGTCCTACATTTTCTACCATATAAAGCTTCATATGGAGGCATTCCGATACTGGTCTGGTAACTGTTATTATAAGCAAATTCCATCAAAGGCAAATATTTATCCCAGCTACCTTCAAACTCAAGAACACAAGCTCGAAGCATATCCTCCAATATTTGAATAATCCTCTCAGATTGACCATCTGTCTGAGGATGGAATGCAGTACTAAAATTCAATCTAGTGCCCAGGGCTTTCTGTAAGCTAACCCAAAATCTAGATGTGAATTTTGGATCTCTATCGGAAACAATGGATACTAGCACTCCATGTAGCTTAATTATTTCACCAATATATATTTCTGCCAATTTCTCTAAACTATAGTCTGATCTGACAGGTAGGAAATGAGCACTCTTCGTCAATCTATCCACAATAACCCAAACTGCATCATGTTTCCTTTGAGTCAGTGGAAGTCCCATTAAAAAATCCATAGTCACTCTTTCCCATTTCCATTCTGGAATCTGAAGTGGATGATGTAATCCTGCTGGTACTTGATGTTCTGCCTTGACTTGTTGACAAGTTAGACATTTAGCTACAAAGTCAGCAATATCTTTCTTCATACTAGTCCACCAATAGTTCCTCTTCAAATCCCTATACATCTTGGTCCCGCCTGGATGCATAGCAAATGGAGACTCATGTGCTTCCTTCAAGATGAGATGTCTCAAATCTAAATCTGAAGGAACATATAACCGGTCCCGAAATCGTAATAACCCATCTTTACTGACAGAAAATTCTGGTTGTTTACCATCTTGTGTCTCTGAAAGAATCTTTTGATATTCATCATCAGTCAATATTGCTGCTCTAATCTGATCAACCAGTAGAGGCTTAACCTGAAGATTAACTAACACCCAATTGTCAAAAATCGTCTCAAACTTCACATTAATAGACCGTAGATCATGGACTAGAGATAACTCTGTAGTCCTCAGGCTAGCAATAGTCTTACGGCTCAGTGCATCTGCTACTACATTAGCTTTCCCTGGCTGATAATCGTAATACAGTCATAATCTTTTATCAACTCAAGCCATCTTCTCTGTCTCAAATTCAACTCCCTTTGAGTACCCAGATACTTCAAACTTTTATGATCGGTGAAGATATAGCATTTCTCACCATACATAAAATGTCTCCATATCTTCAATGCAAATACAATGGATGCAAGTTCCAAATCATGCGTGGGATAATTCTTCTCATGTGGTTTAAGTTGGCATGATGCATAAGCAATAACAACCTAATCCATTATGAGAAGCATCACTATAAATAGTAAACTCTTTACCTGGAATAGGTAAAGTCAAAACTGGAGCTTCAGTCAAACACTTCTTCAACTTATCAAAGCTCTCCTGACATTTATCTGTCCATTCAAATCTAACATTCTTTCGCAATAGTTTAGTTAAGGGCAAAGCAATGATAGAAAATCCCTTAACAAACCTGCGATAATAGACAGCCAAACCCAAGAAACTACGAATCTCGGAAACATTCTTTGGTGGCTTCCAACTGGAAATAGCCTCAATCTTACTAGGATCCACTGCAATACCCTCTGCAGATACAATATGACCAAGAAAAGCAACTTGTGCTAACCAGAATTCACATTTAGAAAACTTAGCATAAAGTTGTTTTTCTCAAAGAGTTTGAAAAATAATTCTTAGGTGATTATCGTGCTCTTCTATATCTTTGGAATATATCAGAATGTCATCAATAAAAACCACAACAAATTGGTCAAGGTAAGGTCTGAAGATCGTGTTCATCAAACCCATGAATGCTGCTGGAGCATTAGTTAATCCGAATGGCATAACTAGAAACTCATAATGGCCATAGCGAGTCCTGAATGCCGTCTTAGGAATACTCTGCTCTTTAACTCTGAGTTGATGATACCCCGATCTCAAATCTATCTTCGAGAATACAGAAGCACCCTTAAGCTGATCAAAGAGATCATCAATCATTGGCAAAGGATACTTATTCTTGACTGTGACCTTATTCAACTGGCGGTAATCGATGCACAACCGTAAACTGCCATCTTTCTTCTTTACAAATAGCACTGGAGCTCCCTATGGTGACACACTAGGGCGAATAAACCCTTTATCAAGCAACTCCTGTAATTGTGCTTTCAATTCTTTTAATTCAGCAGGAGCCATCCTGTAAGGAGTAATGGAGATCGGTTGAGTCCCTGTCATAACCTCAATCTCAAATTCAACTGCCCTTACTGGAGGCAATCCTGGTAACTCTTCTGGAAAAACATCTGGAAAGTCACACACAGTAGGAATGTCTTTAAGATTAGGAGTACCTACCCTTGTGTCAACAATGTGAGCTAGGTATGCCTCACACCCATGACGGATCAATTTCTGAGCTAAAGCTGCAGTGATCATAGATGAAGGAAGCCTTTGTCTCTCACCCTGTGTCACCACATCTACATATTCTGGCAGTTTAAATATAATCTTCTTAAGATCACAATCAACCACTGCCTGATATTTTTTTAACCAATCCATACCCAAAATAACATCAAAATCTCTGAAGGGCATCTCAACTAAATCAGAAAGGAATATATGACCTTGGATCATGAGTGGGCAATCATGATATAATCTATTAACAATAACCTCCTGCCCTAAAGGACTCGATACAAGCACATCATAACCCAATCTCAAACAAGGAACAGATGCATAACAAGAAATCCCAGCACTAATATAAGAGTGAGATGATCCAGGATCAAACAACACATAAACATCATGATTAAATAAAGAAAACATACCAGCCACTACATCAGCTGAATCAGCATCCTGCCTCTGCCTCATAGCATAAACTCTAGCTGGCCCACCAATAGGCTCTAGTTGATTCACTGTCCACTGACTACCCGACATGCTACCTCTACCTCTGCCCCTACCTCTGCCTGCAGACTGAGAAGATCCATAACTAGTAGCTGGTCTTTGAATAGATCCCTCTGTGGCTGCATATGCCGTAGTCGTTCTCGGTTTAGGGCAATCCCTCACAAAGTGTCCAACCTCACCACAGTTAAAACATGCTCCTGTGGTCAACTTACACACTCCTCCATGATATCTACCACAATGAACACAACTACGAGTAACTGGAGGAGCTCGTGGAGGTGGCAATGGTGATCTGAACTGCCTCTGGCTCTGTGGCCTCACACTGCTAGATCTAGGAGGAAATGGACCAAATAATCTCCTCTTCTTGCTACTAGAGCTACTAGCCCCTGGGAAAGTCCTCCTGACACTCTTCTCCTTCTCTGTAGCCTTTTCTTGCTCAACCTTCTCCTGATTCAGAGCTTGTGATACCAGTGCAGAAAAATTCTCATGTTCAAAGCCGATCACATGACTCTTAATACTAGGCTTCAATCCCTGTTCAAATCTCTTGCACCTGTCCCTGCCTATAACTAACATACTCCCAGCATAATAGCTCAATCGAGTAAACTCCCTCTCATACTCAGCTACAGTCCTCTGATCTTGTCTGAGCTGCAGAAACTCCTCTATCCTAGCATCCACATAGGTAGATGGAACATACTTTTTCTTGAACTCCCTCAGGAAGTCTGCCCAAGTCAGAACTGGTGGCTGCACTTTGCTCCTAGGAACTGTCTTCCACCACTCATATGCATCTTCCTGAAGTAAAGAGACTGCATAATCGTACTTCTGAGCATCATCACACTGGAGCTTTAAGAAAACCCTATCAATCCTCTCTAGCCACTGCTCAGCTACCATCGGGTCAGTGGTGCCTGAAAACTCTGTGGCCCCATACTTAACCAACTTATCATACTGTCTAACTGGCTGCTGCTGCTGCTGTAAGTTACCTATCATTTGTCTTAATAACGCAGCCATCTGCTGGGCTATAGGGTCAGCAGGTGGCGCAACAGGAACATCAGAACCCTCGGGAGCATCACCAATCTCTTCCTGCCTCGCCTCAGACTGCTCCTCAGGAGGTTTAAAATTATCTCCCTGACCAACACCCTCCATACTATCTATCAACAACAAAACGCTCTCTGTATACTATCACAGAAAAACATTCATCTTATTAGAATATTGTATGATGTAGTTATCCAACAATTAACAGTCATGTCATATTTGAGCAGATTACATTTCACATTTATATTCAGCAAAAATATGATCCAATATGCAATTAAAACCGCTCTGATACCAAAATAAACATGTCACACCTTACCTTACTGTAAGACATGGCATGTCGCCCGTAATATACTTAATAAGCACTTAAGTCTTATAAATGCTTACTAAGTATACTACAAGGGACTTAATACTGTTGATTCATTCATTTATATCTTGTAGAAAAGTAGATTTAATTATTAAATGTAAAACTCCTTTTGGTTCTTTCATCTGTTATCAAGAAATGTCTTTTTTTTTTTCCCCCCGTAATTTACTAAACATATGAAACATAACTTCCATTAAGCTCAATATGATTTCTTAAACATCAATTATATTAGCAAAAACATAAAATGGTTCCATAACCCATAAGCCCATGGATGGTTTAATTACATACTGAAATCCTTTTCAAACCTTAGATACATAATAGAAATTCATACAATCATAATTTACATGTATCTGCTCAAATATACATAGATGTTCTGTTAATGTTTAATACATCATACATATTCCAAAAGAAGTAAAATATACAATAGCTACATCAGTAGCATACTATCTACATCAAATAAAAACGATCTTCTCCTAGTTCTTTTTCC
>NC_143151.1:16261315-16288815 GCF_041381405.1 Jatropha curcas | reverse complement strand
ATATTTCTAAATAGCTTCCAATGAACGTCATGAATAAACTTATTTGGTCCCAGCGAGAATCGAACTCGCGACCTTCAGCTCATAAAAGCCATGCTCTAACCAACTGAGCTACAGGACCTCAAATATTAGTAATATAATAAATATTTGAAGATAAACAAGCAAATAATTTTGAATAACAAACTTTTTAATCTCAAAAAAATTGTTTAAGAAAAATAAAAAATATTTCTATATAACTTCCAATCAATGTTATGTACAAATTTGTTTGGTCCTACCAAAAGGACTGAAACCCGCAACCATAAGACCAACGCTCTAACCAATTGAGTTACGGACCTCAATGTTATGTACAAATTTGTTTGGTCCTACCAAAAGGACTGAAACCCGCAACCTTCGGCTCATAAGACCAACGCTCTAACCAATTGAGTTACGGACCTCAAATATTGATAACATAATAAGTATCTGAAGATAAATAAGCAAATGCCAAAAACATTTGCACGTTTATTTTCTATTTTTTAATTTCTAAATAACTTCCAAATAATATTATGAATAAACTTATTTAGTCCAGGCGAAATTCGAACCCACAACCTTCAGCTCATAAGAGCCATGCTCTGACCAATTGAGCTACGGGACCTCAAACATTTATATAATAATAAATATCTAAAGATAAACACGCAATTAGTTTTGAATAACAAACTTTCAATTAATGTGATAGTTAACTTATTTGGTCCCGACAGGGCTCGAACTTGCTACCTTCGGCTCATAAGACCAAAGCACTAACCAACTGAGTTACGCCACTGTAAACATTGATAACATAACTAATATCTGAAGATAAAGAAGCAAATATCAAAAATATTTAACTATTTATTTTCTATTTCTAAATTGCTTCCACAGAACGTCATGAATAGACTTATTTGGTCCCGGCGAGGACCGAACTCGCAACCTTAAGCTCATAAAAGCCATGCTCTAACCAAATGAGCTACGGGACCTCAAACATAAGTAATATAATAAATATTTGAAGATAAATAAGCAAATAATTTTGAATAACAAATTTTTTTTAATCTCAAAAACATTGTTTTAGAAAAATAAGAAATATTTCTACATAACTTCCAATCAATATTATGAACAAATTTGCTTGGTCCTACCAAAAGGACTCAAACCCGCAACCTTTGGTTCATAAGACCAACGCTCTAACCAATTGAGTTACAAGACCTCAAATATTGATAACATAATAAATATCTGCAGATAAACGAACAAATATAAAAAAATATTTTCTTGTTTATTTTCTATATTTCTAAATAGCTTTCAAACAATGTCATGAATAAACTTATTTGGTCCTGGCGAGGCTAAAACCTGCGGCCTTCAGATCATAAGAGCCACGCTCTAGCCAACTGAGTTGAGGGACCACAAACACTAGTAATATAATAAATATTTGAAGACAAACAAGCAAATAGTTTTGAATAACAAACTTTTTAATCTCAAAAACATTGTTATAGAGAAAAAAAAACAAATATTTCTACATCACTTCAAAACAATGTTATGAATAAACTTATTTGGTCCCGTCAGGGACCATAAGACCAATGTTGTAACCAACTGAGTTACGAGAACTCAAATATTGATAACATAATAAATATCTGAAGATAAATAAGCAAATATCAAAAGTATTTGCATGTTTATTTTTTATTTTTTAATTTCTCAATAGCTTCCCAATATTATAAATAAACTTATTTGGTCCCGGCGAGATTCGAACCCGCGACCTTCAGCTCATAAGAGCCACGCTCTGACCAACTGAGCTACGGGACCTTGAATATTTGTATAATAATAAATATATGAAGATAAACAAGCAATTAGTTTTGAATAACAAACTTTCAATCAATGTGATAATTAACTTATTTGGTCCCGGCGAGCCTCGAACCTGCGACCTTCAGCTCATAAGATCAACGCTCTAACCAACTGAGCTACGCGACTGCAAACATTGACAACATAATAAATATCTGAAGATAAAGAAGCCAATATCAAAAATATTTAACTATTTATTTACCATTTTTTATATTTCTAAATAGCTTCCAAAGAACATCATGAATAAACTTATTTAGTCCCGGTGAGGACCAAACTCGCGACCTTCAGCTCATAAAAGCCATGCTCTAACCAACTGAGCTACGGGACCTCAAACATTAATAATATAATAAATATTTGAAGATAAACAAGCAAATAATTTTGAATAACAAACTTTTTTAATCTCAAAAACATTGTTTTAGAAAAATAAGAAATATTTCTACATAACTTCCAATCAATATTATGAACAAATTTGCTTGGTCCTACCAAAAGGACTCAAACCTGCAACCTTCGGCTCATAAGACCAACGCTCTAACCAATTGAGTTACGGGACCTCAAATATCGATAACATAATAAGTATCTGAAGATAAATAAGCAAATATCAAAAACATTTGCACGTTTATTTTCTATATTTCTAAATGGCTTTCAAACAATGTCATGAATAAACTTATTTGGTCCTGGCGAGGCTAAAACCTGCGGCCTTCAGCTCATAAGAGCCATGCTTGTGGGGGAATTAATTAACTTATTTGGCACCCTAGAGCATGTGGCTCGTATCATGATACATGGTAAATCTTTTGGATCGCCATACGGATTTAAATGATGTCATCTTCATCGGGGCCCAAGTTCCTATCTTTTTTAAGCTTGTGCATACTTGTTTATTATTGTGCTAACCCCTTTATTCATTAATCTTGAATCCCTAACATGCATCATATCTTCATTTTTTGAGCGTGTGAGTAATGGTGGTTTGGGAATTTATGATTTACTACTCTATGATTAAGGTTAACTTTGTATATGTATGTTTTATCTTTACTCTTGTGCTTTAATGTGGCTTTTATTGCAAAATGTAAACGGTCCTAATTGGGTTCCTATAAATGCTTGTTTGTAGTAATTATTGGATATTGGGAAATTTGGAGGGTTAAGGGTAGATTGTACATTAGGGATGGTTTGTAATTCTTTTCTCCTCCCCCTTTCTTTGTGTGTTGAATTGATAGATGCAAAAATATGCTTGGATGACATGTTTTACAAAAATGCATGAAAGGATTTTTTTTCATCTCAATTAGAGTTAATCGTATTATATGGAGCGCCTTTAAGTGACCTTATTTTTCGATTCTCGTAGATCTATTGATTTAGGGGTAAATACTGTGATAAATACAATCATGAAGACTTGGCAAGATAATCATGATATTACAACCTGGTTATATTTTATAGCTCGTCCATGCCACAAGTATGCACAAGCTTATTCACGGCGCGGTAAAGTATAGATACCCTATCCCTTTTAATCAATTTATATGGAGTTTGCAATTCTTAATGACGCAACGAGCAGCCGAGATAGGCATACCGACTGGACCACAAGACCCTCAACTATCGCCTAAAAGACCCTACACAAACTGCCTCTCAGGTGTACAAAAGATATCGGCTCCAGAACAGGGCTTCACACAGGGGCTTCTAAGACCGAAAGGGTATACCTACGATTTGGGGCCCGGAAGCACGGGCTGGGAATGGCTCAGAAATGATTACAATGCTTGCTACATGTCTTAAAGGAAATATTAAGGCCTCAAAATGGTGTGATAAGTGACAGACAGAGAGATATTGGGCTAAAACTGCTAAATGCTTCCAAAGTGGCACCGATTTTGCGCATTAATTTATATGGAGTTTGCAATTCTTAATGAGACAACGAGCAGCCGATATAGGCAAACCGATTGGACCACAAGACCCTAAAATATCGCCTAGATGAGCACATACAAGCTGCCCCTCAGGCGTACAGAAGATATCGGCTCCGGAATAGGGCTTCACATAGGGCTCCTAAGACCAAAGGGGTATACCTACGATTTTGGGGCCTAGAAGAACCGGCTCGGAATGGCCCAAAAATGATTACAATGCTTTCTACATGTCTTAGAGTAAATATTATGGCATCAAAATGGCATGATAAGCGGCAGACAAAGAGATATTAGGCTAAAACTGCCAAATGCTTCCGGAGTGGCACCGATTTTGCGCATTAATTTATATGGAGTTTGCAATTCTTAATGACATGACGAGTTGTCGAGATAGGTGACAGTGATTTTTGTAAGTGTACCAAATCGCAACAAGTAATATAGAGTGAGAGAGTATCGTATCCACAGGGATTGTATATCAAGTACCAAAATTATGTTAACCTATTATTATTTAAACGACAATAAGAGAGATTTATTATAAGAAAAGTGAATTCTAAAATAAAACAGAAAGAAATCAAGCAACAGTATTTAGATGAAAAGAAATCAAGGATTTAAAACTACTAGGGATTTTAATTTCACTTAATTCTATCCAATTTATTTTATTAGTTTGATAATCAATTTTAATTGTTCAAGTAGGGGAAACAACCCTAAAATCACTAACAAGCTCTCCCGATGTATTGTTAACTATTCTAATCCGGTCTAATTACCTATCTCCCAATAGCACAATCAATCATGAATTAGATCATTAAGTTTTATGGTTTGTTTTGTGAATTTATAACCTAAGGTCATTAACTTATGAAAACCCCCCATGAGTCAAACCATATAGCTTCTGCATCAAGTTATTATTCTCATGTAATTTATTACCTTTTTCGTATCAAAAACCCTTCTTCCGATAGTGATTAATGAAATAAATCAATCCAGGGGAGAAACTTGCCTGGAAGCATTAAGATCAATAATAAATTATATCAAGAACAAAGAAAAGCAAATCTAATATTATAAATTGGAATCGAATTAAGCTACACCAAATCCCTAGTATGAGAGTTTAGCTTGACATAGTAATTAAATAAAACTCAATAATGATTGAATAAAACTTCATAATCAATAATGAATAATGAAAAGAAAGACAAGATTAAGAGTTTAGAAATAAAAACTAGACAACAGCTATATGGATGGCTTCCTTGAATCTTGGCACAAATATTGGACGCTTGAAATCTTTGAGAGAGAGAGAACTATTTAGAAAAATACTAGAATTCGAGATATCTGTACAATGAATAGCTCCCCTCTTTATATAGATCTCTTGGAGGAAAATCTGACTCTGTTTAGGAAATAGAATCCTTATTAAGTATGAAATCTTCTTTGGAGATCATAACTGATTAGGCCTTGGATTTCTTCTTAGTTAGGACTCTTCTCTCTTCCTAAATAGGTTTAGGTCTTGTTTTGCACGTTTAGGAATATATCTGAGGCGGGCCCATATGAGAAAAAGATTGGCTTGCGTTTTTAGTTCAAGTCAGCTCTGCCTTTGTAGCACGATCGTGCCATCTAGCACGGCTTGGGCGTGCTAGAGTCTAGATCTATGAATGATTTAGCACGGACCGTGCTTTGCAACACGCTCAGAGGAGTCTTTGTGGCACGGGCATACGCCCTAGCACGGCTAGGGCGTGCTAGGCTCTGACCTTCCAAGATAGATTTCATCACGGGCGTGCTAGGCAAACACGCCCTGAGGTTCTTTTGGGCATGGGTGTGCCATATAGCACGGGCTAGCCGTGCTAACCTCTGACTCTCCACTTGATTTCTCTTAGTTTTAGCACGGGCGCGTTATGGTGCACGGGTTGGGTGTGCTCGAGCCTGAGTATTTTGCTTTGTAATGCTCTTTTCTGTGCCAAAACCCTGCAAATTTCTTTCAGATGAAGTGGATTATGATTTGAGGAAGCTTTGAACAAAAATTATAATTAAAACGAAGTAAAAATAAATTAAAGTGACAAAATTTACTAAAATTCTAAATAAAAATGATACTAAAAATACTGTAAAAATGACACCTATCAATAGGCATACCGATTAGACCACAACACCCTAAAATATAGCCTAGATGAGCCTATATGAGTTGCCCCTCAGGCGTACAAAAGATATCAACTCTAGAACAGGGCTTCACACAGGGCTCCAAAGACCAAAGGGGTATACCTACGAATTTGGGGCCTAGAAGTACGGGCTCAAAATGGCTCAAAAATGATTACAATTCTTCCTCCATGTCTTAGAGGAAATATTATCGCTATGAAATGGCGTGATAAGCGACAGACAGAGAGATATTTGGCTAAAACTGCCAAATGCTTCTGGAGTGGCACCGAATTTGCTCATTAATTTATATGGAGTTTGCAATTCTTCATGACACAATAAGTAGCTAAGATAGGCATACTGATTGGACCACAAGACCCTAAACTATCACCTAGATGAGTCTATACGAGCTGCCAAATAGCCGTATAGAAGATATCAGCTCCGGAATAGGGCTTCACACAGGGCTCCTAAGACCAAAGGGGTATACATAGGATTTTGGGGCTGTGAACCCCTCCCCCAAAAATAGGCATATAATGAATATGACTAAGGGCAGAAATGCACGTGAATGTGTGAGTCACCACCTTGTTTAATTATTTTAGGGTAAACTAGGAAAAAACCCTAAGTTGACTCCAATTTTAATTAACCTAATTACTAGATTAATTATCCCAATGTTTAAGGCATAGTCTACGAACCCGAGGTGGATCCCGAGACTATGTCATGTTGATTAACTAACCTAAGTGTGAATGCTTTGCAAGATAATGATGTAATTGGACCAATAAAGTGTTTAAGTGATTTCGACTTGCCGCTCGGGGTTAAATCCCGAACGTGCCTACGTACTTCCGTTTGAATGGAAGATCAAAGTCGACGTAGTTTGATAGACCTTTTTTTAAAGGGCTTTGAATGGGTATGCTTAATGCATGAGTGTGTGTATGCTTCGTGCATTTTGTTTAGGCATTTTGCCAAAGAATTGACTGATTTTCTGTTTTAGGCATTTGTTGCCAAAAATTGATATTTGATTGGGCAATTTATTGCCAAAAATTGATGTTTGGGCTTTTGTTGCCAAAATGATTATTTGAAGGCTTTAGCCAAAATGGGTTGACTTAGGCCATTTGTTTGCCAAAAGTGTTGATTGGACGATTGTCGCCAAAATGATTGATTTAAGGCTTTTAGCCAAAAGATTGATTAATTCAAGGCATTTTGCCAAAGCTTCGATTTAAGCGATTTATCACTAAAAATGGTTAATCTTATTTATAGGCAATTTGTTTGCCAAAAGTGATCAATTGAAATGCAATATAAGCAATTTATTGCCAAAAAAAACGTGGTTAATTAAGGCTATTTAGCCACAAATATTGATTAATTGGACTTAAGCCGGACTATTCGAAATAAAGGCGATTATACCGTAGTCATTAATTGACCAGATACTTTAGCCAATATTGTCGGATTTAGGCTTTAACACCACGATTATTAATTAACCGGGCATTTAAGCTTAATCATATTTAATTGAGGCAGTTTATTTGCCAAATTGATGACGTGAATGCATTTATGCAGCAGTTTAATTCAGAATTGGAGTAGAAGAGAATATGCACAAAATGTTGAAATTAAATAGACAGAGTTTCGTTATTACCTGAGTTAATCGGCGGCCGCTTCTTAGCTTCAGCTTGAAAATTCCAGATTAAGCTCCTCGTTTGGGGAATATTAATTAGAATTAATTTAATTAAGTGACCAAGTATCACAACAGCAGAATAATAAAAGCCTACACTAAATGCAGAAAAGCAGTAAAAGAACCGCAAGGAGCGTCTGTTTTCATCCCAAAAACCCCCGGAAGGATCTCGAAAAACATCTTTTTATTTTATTGTATTATTGTTTTGGAAAAAGGTGATAAAAAATCTTTTTGGATATGCGATGCCGATAAATCGGTCTTATAAAATATTTTGAGTCGCCACCCAGCAATGGGACCATTTTTATTTTATTAAATGACTCCATTTAACCCATTTTTATTCAAGGCCAAATTATTTAGAAAAACTGGTCAGGCGAACCAATGAGGTTCTGGGTAAGGGAATTGGGTACGTCGGCCCGTTGGAAGTCGACGCCCGAAAAACCGGCCTCTTTTAACCTACGATTTCTAATTGATTTTATTTTAGAAAAAGCCAATTTATTTATACAAACCCAACCCGAATAAATCAAACCGAGTTCCTATGTGGAAAATTAATTAACCATCCCAAATAGGTTCATTCATTGCATTCATCATAAATTAACCATCACATCCACCATTCATCCACAATGTACAGTAAAAATAATTAAAGACCCGCTCTTGCCTTATGGTTAAAGGCGGGCCACAAACCGAGTTTAATAATATAATCAATAGTAAACAATAAATAACAAATCCCAAAATCTTGTAATCACAATGAATTAATCGATTTGGTTTGATTAAGACTTAATTTGCCCATTATTGATCATTTTCCGGATTAGGATTAAAAATCTACTTAATGACATGAAATTAAGACAAAATAAGAAAAGTGTTCTGGAACTTGAAGACAGTCGCGTCACGCAGCTGTTCTATGAAGAACAGTCGCATGACAGAGCTCTTATCATTTATTCTGGAAACTTAGAGCAGTTGCGTCACGCAGTTGTTCTATGAAGAACAGTCGCGTGACGGAACTCTGGTTATAGTCCTAGAAATTGGAACAGTTGCGTCACGCAGCTGTTCTAGGAAGAACAGTCGCGTGACGGAACTCCTATCTACGTGACGGAACAGTTCGTGACTTTATTAAAATCCTCAGGTATATTGATTATTTAATCAAAGCAAAATATTAAATACAAATATTCAAACAAAATGGAAACTGAGCACACGAACAGCTGCATCACGCGGGTGGTCCAGTCCAGGTTAAGGGCTTTTGGACATGAACAGTCGCGTCACGCAGGTAATAGCTGCATGACGCGGCTGCTCTGGTCCGCAACTACCTTTCAAACTACCTTTTTACGTGTTCTTTTTGTCAAAAATGATTAAACTCAACTCAGAAAAGTTCAACAATAGGGCAAAACTACGCCTAACCAATAACAGATCAACTAAATACTATGAAAATAAGATTTTTAAGAAATAATAGACTAGAAATAAAAAAGAAAAGTTAAAAATGGTTACCTAGCCCTCAGATTTGAGGATTGCATGCACTTTGATTAGCTTAGGAACACAGTCTCACAATCCCAGAAGTGAGGTTATCACGTTTTTCACAGAACGAAATGTTTCTCTCTTTCTTTCCTTTCTCTCTTTTTCTCTTCTTATATTTTTATACTTTTTGATTTCAAAACTAAGTTGTTAATGGCTTGATCTTCCTCAAGTTTACTCACTTGAGTTCTTGGGGAAGAAAACCCTAGCCGTTTAATGAAAATTTAGCTTAAAACCTTAGAATTTTTAGAGAAAACGAGAGAAAAGTCCAAAAGTCCTGCTTTTAGCACAAAATGTCATATTTATATGGGTAGGGCAACAGAACATAGTCGCATCACGCAGGTTATACCCGCGTAACGCAACCGTAATCTGCGTGACGCAGCTTACTTTTCGTACAGTTGCCGCGTATCCATACAAACAGTGCAGGCCATTGCACAGGCGCACGCCAGAGGTGTCAGCCTCGTTAGAGTTGCGTGACGCAACTAAGAGTGCCGTCACGCAGGTAGTAGCTGCGTGACGCAACCCTAACGCGGGTCAGACTCCTTTGGGCCGGTTCGATTCAAATTTTGGTTCAAACACTTCTGGTTGATCGTGATATCTTATCCCTTATCCTCTTATCATCACCGGGTCAGGTGGGGGCACAAAATTACGCGTCAACAGTTTGCCCCCCCACTTTATCATTAATTGTGTAAACAATTAATGTTAAAGTGGTCCATTGACGCGCCTTCTATCTGGCCATCACTCCCGAAGCTCGATTTGATCGGCTTGGAAAGATGCTGAATTAATCATCTGGACACCTTCTCAGCTCGGTTTGATCGCCTTTGTCGGCTTCCAGTCGGATTAATAACAAAATTGATTTGACGAAGATACCTTCAAAGCTCGGTTTGATCGGCTTGAAGGGCTTTGATCTGGCCACCTACTCAGCTCGGTTTGATCGGCTTTGTTGGCTCCAGTCGGTTTAGAAAAGGCATCCTCGAGGCTCGGTTTGATCGGCCTGAAAGATGTTGGTTTGATGAAAGAGTCTTCAAAGCTCGGTTTGATCGGCTTGAAGGGCTTTGATCTGGCCACCTACTCAGCTCGGTTTGATCGGCTTTGTCGGCTCCAGTCGGTTTAGAAAAGGCATCCTCGAGGCTTGGTTTGATCGGCCCGAAAGATGTCGGTTTTACCCTGGTCAACTTCGCAATTCATCATCATTGACTGGGGGAGAGATTTCAAACAGCTTCGCAATACATCATCACTGTTTTGAAATTGTTCTGACTAGCTTCGCAATGCACCATCACTAATCAATAAGACCTATCGGCTTCGAAAAACCATCACCTGTTGGCCTGAAAAATTGTTCACAAGAAAAAGAGCAATATTCGTGTGCAAACTAACCTTGCCTTTTGTTAGAAAAATATTGGAACATCACATGTTCCCATGCATTGATTATGAAAAAAGATTCACATTAAGGCAAAAGGTTATACTTTTGCCCCCCAGTCCGGAATTTCGGCCTAGGACCAAAAATATCCACTTTTTTAGGCATATTTTAATCATTTTGCAAAAATTTTAGCAAAAATTTCGGCATAAAAGATTTAACAAAAATTTGTTATCTGCATTTTCAAGTATACCCTTTATGATATAGTGGTTGAAAGAAAACTGACCTAAAGGTAATCTGGGCAATTTGGTGTTTCTGCCCCCTGTGCGGTGAGTAGACAAAAATTACTGAAGTGTACGAGCCGCACATCGACGTCAAATTGCTGAAGTGGACCGTCGTGGGCTTTTAAACGGGCCGCACGGGCTTATTGGGCTTGAAAGAAGATAATGGGCCCATTGCTTTTTGGGCTTGGAGAAGTGGGCTTGGGCCCAGCCGCTTACTGTGAACCCCTCCCCAAAATATCATCAAGCATATGAATGCATGTGACTAAGGGAAGAAATGCACGTGAATGTATGAGTCGCCACCTTGTTTAATTATTTTAGGGTAAACTAGGAAAAAACCCTAAGTGACTCGAATTTTAATTAACCTAAATACTAGATTAATTAACCCAATGTTTAAGGCATGGTCTACGAACCCGAGGTGGATCCCGAGACTATGTCATGCTGATAAACTAACCAATGAATGAATGCTTTACAAGGAAGATGAAGTAATTGGACCAATGAAAAAAATGTTTATGTGATTTCGACTTGCCGCTCGGGGTTAAATCCCAAACGTGCCTACGTACTTCCGTTTGAATGGAAGATCAAAGTCAACGTAGTTCGATAGGCCTTTTTAAAAGGGCTTTGAATGGGTATGCTTTATGCATGAGTGTGTGTATGCTTCGTGCATTTTGTTTAGGCATTTTGCCAAAGAGTTAATTGATTTGATTAGGCATTTGATGCCAAAATTGTTGATTTAAGGCTTTTAGCCAAAAAGTTTGATTTAGGCAATTGTTGCCAAAAATTGATGTGATTTAGGCGATTGTCGCCAAAATTGGTTATTTGAAGGCTTTAAAGCCAAAACATTGATTTAGGCAATTTATTGCCAAAAATTGATGATTGAGCGATTGTCGCCAAAATTGATTATTTGAAGGCTTTAAGACAAAATGATTTGATTTAGGCAATTTATTGCCAAAAAATTGATGATTGGGCGATTGTCGCCAAAATTGAATGATTTAAGGCAATTTATTTGCCAAAAGTAATAATTTGAAGGCTTTTAGCCAAAATTTTAATTTAAGCGATTTGTCGCTAAGAAAGATTAATCTACTTGTAGGCAATCTGTTTGCCGACAGTGATAAATCGATTTGCAATGTAGGCAATTTATTGCCAAGAAAACGTGTTTAATTAAAGCTTTTTAGCCACAATTATTGATTAATTGGACTTAAGCCGGATTGTTCGAAATAAAGGCGATTATACCATAGTTATTAATTAACTAGGTATTTTAAGCCAATATTGTCGAATTTAGGCTTTAATACCATGATTATTAATTAACCGGGCATTTTAGCCTAAGATCTTTTAATTGAGGCAGTTTATTTGCCTAATGATGATATGAATGCATTTATGCAGTTGTAGAATTAGGAGTAGAAGAGAAGCATGCATGAAGTGCTAAAATTAAATAGGCAGAGCTTAGTTTATGTACCTGATTTAATTGACGGCCACTTCTTAACTCCAGGTTAAGCTCCTCGTTAAGGGAATTTTAATTAATTCAAATTTAGGTGACCAATTAACACAGCAAGAAAGCAATAAAACTAAATTAAAATGCAGAAAAGCAGTAAAGAATCGCAAGGAGCGTAGGGGAGAAGGAGCGTCCGTCAACACAGACTGAGTGAGTTGAAATGAAGACATCGGGGCCAATTTATAGGCAAAAATCGGACTGTGGGGCGGCCCGGGCCGCCGGACAGCCACCGAGGCCGACGGTTTTGCTGATTTTTTCGTTCCGGAGGCTTTTCCGGGAGTTTCGAACCTCGAAAAAATATTCCGGGACCAGTTCCGTGATCTTCGTAATTTTCCGGACGTTTCAAGTACCATATTGGCATACTTCCGGTGAACTTTCCGAATGGCCTCCGGCCCGGCTGGACTCTTTGCAGTCCGGGAAAACTGGCTCTTTGAGCCTCAAAATTTGGGTATTCACAGTTGCCCCCCACCGGCAACCACAAAAAAAGATTTATGGGAGTCGGTAGTTGTCTGAAACGCAAATTTTGAAGGCGAAAATCGGACGCGTCCAGAAGACCCGCCTTTTAGCTATTTGCTTATAAATAGCTTGAAATTCTAACTTTTCATTCATTCTTAACTTTCAAACTCAAAGATTTTTTTCAAATCCTCTCAACTTTTTCCATGACTTCTCCGAGCCACAGTAGCGATGAGGATTTTCTGGCGTCTTTGGGGGTTTCCCTCGAGGAGGCCAATGTTACGGCGGACGCTGACACTCACGCCTCCGTAACTGGCATCTATGCCCAGGTAAGCTCCCTTTCACCTTTATTTGTTTTAATTATTTCTTTGGGCCTTAGAGGCCAAAAATGTAGATCTTTGGGCCTCTGTGGCCAAACTGTGGATTTTTGGGCCTCTGTGGCCAAACTGTAATTTTTGGGCCTCTGTGGCCAAAACGTGAATTTTTTCTGTGCTTACTGTTTTATTAGTATGCATGCTATGGTAGAACTAAGATATTATCCTTAGTAAGGAACCAAGGAATAACTCTTAGATTGCTTTACCTTTTAGGACTCCCGTATTAAATTGGATGTGGGTGAGAGTTCTGTGGCTGAAATTCCGATCGAGATACTCGATCACCATAACCCAGTTGGAGCGATTATCGGCCTGTCTTATCTGGGCTACCTGAGGCATCTTGACATGGGTCAGAGCAGCCACAAGGAGTTACTGGGCGCTTTGGCCGAGAGATGGTGGGACACCACCAATACTTTTCACTTTTCTTGGGGCGAGTTGACAATGACCCCTGCGGACTTTTCTGTGATCTCTGGGATCCCTTTCGGCATTCGGCCGATCGAGCTATATGATGACTGGAGGATAGAGCTCTCCTCTGACCGGATAGTGGAGCTGATCGGGATAAACCTGCCTCGGGTTGTCGAGCCAGGCTCCGTTACTCCTGCTTTGAGCGTTTCCAGACGCTGGTTATCCCTCTAGGCCCCTGACATCTATACTAGATACAAGCGGGGAGAGCTGACGGCTACTCAGGTGGCCAGATTCACTTTGTTGCTGCTTTTTGCTTCGACCTTCTGGTCCAACAGGAAAGAGAAGTTTAATCCTTCTATCTTGAGGAGTTTGGAAAATCTGGCCCATTTGGAGGAGTATGACTGGGCAGGTGCTATTCTGAGCCGCATGTATGACGACATGTGTGATCTGAGTCGAGGCCACTGCAAACTCAGCGGGACCTACTACTTCTGGGAGGTAATGTAAAGAACATTCTTCCTTTCCGTGTTTTTCTGTTCGTCTTGATTTTTCTTTTTCACTGATTCTTTTTCTGTTTCGCAGACTTGGGCATTTGAGTACTTCCCTTACACTCGCCCAGAGCTACTTCATACTGATCTTGGATTAGGGCTGGTGCCTTCGGCTTGGAGATGGTACCGAACAAACCTTCATACTGTTCGGCGCAAGAAATCGCTGAAGGAGCTGAGAGCCTTTTTTGATACTTGCACTCTGGAGCAGGTATGTGCTTAGTGATTCTTGGATATGTTAAATAAAAAGGATTTACTAACATATTTGCATCTTTTATAGGCCGAAATAGGGCCGTTGACTGCCCGTCTACAGAGCTGGATTCAGGCTGATCCCGATTTCCAGCGGTTAGATGCCTTGTCTCGGCGGAGGGTGGTCCTGTCGCACCCCGTCCTGCGGCGATATTATTTGGGCGAGAGAGTGGATATTCAGATAAGAGGCTGCCGCTCTGTCCCTTATTCCCCCCCCCCCCCCCGAGGACATGCGAATGGGTAAGCAGATGACACTAGCCGCTGCTCATACTGAGGGTATTCCACATGTGGAGTTCATCATGGGAGGAGATTATGATGAGTTCTGCAGGATCTCTTTGATGCAGCCCATTGGATCTCGGTTAGATGATTTTCAGAGGGCGGTACCTTCCCAGCCGCTTGGCACCCGTTCTTCTCGGGCTTCGGGCCCCTCGACTAGGACTCCAAGGAGGAGGCCTATGACTGACCCCACTTCTTCTATTCCGGTTGAGGGTCCGTCTCGGGCCGGGCCTAGCCGCTCGGCTGGTCCTTACAGGGCTCCCCGGGGCTATTTCGGAGGCTACCGGGACGCTTCATCCAGATCTGGCCAATTTACGCCTTCCATACAGCATTCCCTACT
This sequence comes from Jatropha curcas, assembly GCF_041381405.1. Taxonomy (NCBI): domain Eukaryota; kingdom Viridiplantae; phylum Streptophyta; class Magnoliopsida; order Malpighiales; family Euphorbiaceae; genus Jatropha; species Jatropha curcas. Next base: position 16,274,079 of record NC_143151.1, on the reverse strand, counting down.
ATCTTCCCAACAGCCCTCCAGCTTTTCGAGAGGTCTCCTTGGAAGGTGTGGACCGCCCGACTCTTCCTTCCGAGGACATTACTGAGGTAAAGACTGAAAAAAAAATCCCTCACAAAAAAGATTCATAAGAGATTCGGTATTGACTTGTGTTTTCCTTTGCATGATTTTCAGGTTCCTGTCGGGTTGGTCAATCAGATGATGGAGCTGGTTCTCGGGATGCAGCAAGAACTAACTGCGGCCTGGACTCAGTTAGCTTTTGATGATCAGAGGAGGAGGAGGCCCCGCCACTGATAGTTGCCGGATTTCCCTGCTTTTTTCTTATTTTCATTTCTGTACTGAACTTTGCTTGTACCTGCACTTGGTTAGTACTGAAAATTTTATATGTATGCATGATTATCAAATTTGAAAGAAAATAGGATTTCCTTTCAGCCCATTTAATGGAAAAATATATATATTTTTTTAGTACTGGAAATGAAAAAACTCTTCTTTTTTATTTACGGTACTGAAAAATTCTTTTTTTTTTCTGGCGGTGGCCACCGGGTACGGGGCCGCCGCCGCCGGGTCCGGCGGACCGAGCCGCTGGGTTCGGCTGCCGCAGCCGCCTCCGGGCGCGTTTTTTCTCTATAAAAGCTGTTTTTTCAGATTTCATTCACTTTTCCCCGAAATTCGAGCCAAGGTCAGTTTTTTCTCTTTTCTCTCTTTTCTTCCTTCTTTTCTTTTTTTAAAAAAAACATGAATCCCTTTTACAACCATAGCATGCACAGCTGGATTAGGAGTCTCTCCAAAGTTGAAAAGATCAATTTGGGGAGGTACAGTATTTCTCCTGTCATTACTCTTAGGGGTGTAGTAGTTGATTGGGATTTTTTACGGGCCTGTATTAGATTTTGGGACCCGGAGGCCTACGTTTTCCGGTTTGGGGCCATGATGGAGGAGATGTGCCCTCTTTTTGAGGAGTTTTGTGCTATTATAGGGTGCGACCCTAATGCCCCTTTAGTCAAGCATGAGGTAAAAATAGGGTATGTTAGGTCGTTCGAAAACCTATTTCAATTCAGTCGACCACAGGCTAGGGCCATGATTGTTGATGACCAGAAAGCGGTTCTGCTGCCCCTAATTGATGAATTTTCAGAGGCTCGCTCAGACGACCCAGACCGGATGAGGCTGAGAATGCGGGCCTTGGTTTTTTGTTTATTGGCTGGCTTCTTGTTTAACCAGGACCCAGGCTTTGGGGATTTGCGCCTTTGCCCCATGGTTCGGCAAATGGAGGATATGAGCTGCATTGGTGGCATTGTGCTGGCAGAGACCATTAGGGGCCTTGACAGAGCTGCTTTAGGGTTCACTGACTGGACAGTCTCTCCCATTATTCTCCAGGTATTTCCCCTTATTATTTTTCCTCTATTTTTTTTCTTTTAATTCATTCCCTTGTAATAGAAAGGATGCATTACTCAGGTTTGGTTGAAGGAAGGACCACCTTCAAGTGGTTGCTACTCCTACTCTCCTGCCCTATAGCCCTACTCAGTATCGTATGCGGAGGATCTTGATCACACACCCATCTACTGATGCTTGGACTTCATGGCTGATTGAGTTGGGTCCAAATGAGATACTGTGGTTCATCTCTTGGTACAACATCACCCGCTTTATCCAGGTTAGCTTTCGCCATACTCGGGTTTACCTTTTAGGCCTTACACACTGTACTTGGTACTGCGCTTCGCGCGTCTTGAGGCAGATGGGGATATCTTAGACTGTTCCAATTATGGATGACATTTCAGCTGATTCAGCCATTACCCCGGGTGTTACCGGAGCCGTCCTTAGGGCTTGGGTCAGGGATCATCATATGGTTAGGCCTTTGCCTAACCCTGCCGGTGTTCAGACTTCTCCTGAGTATCGAACCTGGTTCATTGCCAGTGTCTGGCCGATTGAGAGACCAAGGAGGACCGCCCTGCTGAGTGCACTCGAAGGTTGGGTTCAGACTGACGCAGATGATGAGGTTGGGACTGGTGAGGAGATTGTGTTGGCTCCTCGGACAGGCGAGGTTGGGCAGAGTTTACCAACTAGGGATGACTCGGAAGACGTTGCCCCACGGAGGCGACGGGATACCTAGACTTCTATAGGCTTTTGTTTTTTTTTTATTTGGAACTTGGACTTTGGATGTATGTTTTTTCTTTGCTTTGGACCTGGACTTAGATTTCATCATTTGTTTATTTGGTTTGGATTTATTGCTTTCTGCCTGACTTTGGGCTGCTATTAGAATGAGATTTGACTTTTTAGCTTAAATTGAGAATATCATTTAGCTTTCCAAGCATTTTCCAACTTTATTTATTTCAAGCTCTAATTTTTGCCTAAGCTGCCCTTTCGGGTTTTCAACTTAGCGAGCTACCCATTTTTGCCTAAGCCGCCCTTTCGGGTTTTCGACTTAATGGGTTTTTTCTTTTTTTTTTTCACTTTTTTTTTCTTTTCTTTCCTCTCTTTTTTTTTATTTGGCAAAGAAGAAATGAATTATGAAATGATTTTTTATTAATGTTTAGACCGCGCCCAATGAGGGCTGCCTACATATCTTCGATATATAATTTCTTTTTTCCGAGGAGAATCAGGTCTAATGTAGCTCTTTTACATTATGCAATGCTAATCATACAAAATATCTTTTCAACTGATCTAAATTACAAGGATTCGTGAACTCCAAACCATCTAAATCAGTCAAAATGACGGCTCCGCTGGACAGTATTTTCTTCAACACATAGGGTCCAGCCCAATGAGGACGGAACTTCCCACGTGGGTCTGTGACTGGTTGTCTAATCTCTTTCAAAACCAAACAACCTTCTTCTAGTTTTCGGTCTTTGACCTTCTTATTAAAGTGTCATGCCATCCTTCTCTGGTAAACTTGAGTTTGGTGGATTACTCGCAATCGTTTCTCATCCATACCCAAGAGTTGCAAATGATAATCCTCAGCCCAATCTGCTTCGCTGATCTGGCTTTCCCGGATGATTCTCGCTGACTGAACCTCCAGCTCGATAGGCAACACTGCTTCCATACCATACACTAGGGAATATGGGGTTGCCCCAGTAGGCGTTCTAATTGAAGTCCTATATCCCCATAGAGCATTTGGCAACTGTTCATGCCAAGCTTTATGCTTTCTCACCGTCTTCTGCAAAATGACTTTTATAGCCTTGTTTGCAGCCTCTATAGCCCCATTTGTTTGTGGACGATAGGGAGAGGACTTATGATGTTGAATCTTCTTCTCATTCAACAAATCAGAGAATTGACTCTGAAAATGAGACCCATTATCAGTTATGATCTCGAATGGCGTTCCGTACCGACAAAGGATGTTGGTACGAATGAACTGTGCTGCCCTCTTGGCATTCAAGACCGAATAAGAAGCTGCCTCAATCCACTTAGTGAAATAATCAACAGCAACCAAGATGAATTGATGGCCATTGGAGGCCTTCGGGTGGATCTTTCCGATCACGTCTATGCCCCAAGTTGCGAAAGGCCATGGTGAAGCAATAGGATTCAAATTGACCGGAGGCCGTTTTTGCAGCTTAGCAAAAATTTGAACTTCATGGCACTTCCGCGCGTGCCTCACGCAATCTGCATTCATAGTCGACTAGTAATAACCCAGGTTCATAATTTTTCGAGCCAGAGCTATCCCGTACATGTGTGGACCGGACTCCCCATTATGTAAGGAATCCATGATGGCTTGAGCTTCTCCCTCATCAACGCACCTTAGGTGCAGGCCATTCCAACTTCTTTTATATAGAACTCCCCCAGTAAGGAAATATCCAAATGCTAACTATCTCAATGTCCGTTGATCAGTCTTGTTGGACCCCTCCGGGTAGGCTTCATTCTGAAGATAATTTTGTATATCCCAAAACCAGGGCTTGTCATCGACAAAATTCATGACATGTGCTGGCTATTTCTGAAGCCGAACTGTCAGAGGTCGAATGACTTGGTCTCCCCCTACATTAACCATGGAGGCCAAAGTAGCCAGAGCGTCAGCAAACTGATTTTTGGCTCGCGGCAAGTAGTGGAAGGATAAATCCTCAAATTGCTGAGCCAATTCATCCAAGCGTTGTAGGTAAGGAACCAAACGCTCTTCCTTAATTTTCCATTTCCTTAGAGCTTGAGAGACTATCAGATTGGAATCTCCAAAAACTTTGAGGATCTTTATTTCTTTTTCCAGGGCTGCTTCTAACCCCTTTATGCAAGCTTCATACTCGGCTTCGTTGTTGGTGCAGTCGAAATCTAATTTGATTACGATTGGGATGTATTCTCCACAAGGAGTTTTGAATACGACTCCAACCCCATTTCCATGGTAGTTTGAAGCTCCATCGAAGTACATTTCCCAGACTTCACTTTCCAAGCTCAACAAGTCTTCATCAGGAAATTCTACCTCCGGCATCTGGTCTTCGACCGGTAATTCTGCTAATTGATCAGCCAAGGCTCCGCCTTTCACTGCCTTCCGTTGTACAAATTTTAAACCGTAGGCTGCAAGCACTGACACCCACTTAGCCATCTTACAGTCAAGAACCGGCCTCTTCATAAGGAATTTCAAGGGGTTCGATTCAAAAATAACATATGTGGTGTAAGACGAGAGGTAGTGCTGCAGCTTTATACAGGCCCTGACTAGAGCCAGGCATAACTTCTCTATCTTATTGTATTTTAGCTCATATTCTAGCATCCTTTTGCTGAGGTAATACACGGCATTTTCTATCCTTGTATCTTCTGCTTGTTGAGCTAGCATTGCACCCATTGCTTCTTCTGTCACTGATAGGTACAATAGCAAAGGCTTTCCTAGCCTTGGTGGTTGTAAAACTGGCGGGGATAACAGATGTTGCTTGACTTGGTCGAAAGCTTTCTGACAATCCTCATTCCATTTGACAGCTACTCCTTTTCTGAGTAGTTTGAAAATCGGACCACAAGTATCGGCCAATCGATTAATAAACCGGCTGATGTACTGTAGTCTTCCCAGGAAACCCCGAACCTCTTTTTCCGTCCTCGGTACTGGCATTTCCAGAATGGCTTTGGCTTTTGAAGGGTCAATCTCTATGCCCTTCCGATTGACCATATGCCCCAGAAATACTCCGGATGTAGCTCCAAACAGACATTTTGCCGGGTTGAGCTTTAAATTGTACTTTCGAAGTCTAAGGAAGAACTTCTTAAGTGCTGTCATATGTTCTTCAACTATTTTCGATTTGACAACCATATTGTCCACATACACTTCTACTTCTTTGTGAATCATGTCGTGGAAGATGGTCGTTGCCATTCTTTGATAGGTTGCCCCGGCATTTTTGAGCCCAAAAGGCATGACCCTATAGCAGTAGGTTCCCCACTCCGTGATGAATGTCATTTTCTCTTTGTCTGGCAAATGCATTATTATTTGATTGTACCCGACAGCGAGATCAGTCAAGGAGACCATCTCGTGTCCAGCCATTCGGTCCACCAACAAGTCAATATGCGGCAGGGGGAAGTCGTCCTTCGGACATGCCTTGTTCAAATCTCAGTAATCCACACACATTCGCACCTTTCCATCCTTCTTAGGAACCGGCACTATGTTTGCTAACCACGTCGGGTAGGCAATGGGTTCTATGAACTTATTCTCCAATTGCTTAGCTACTTCCTCCTTAATTTTCAAGGACCATTCTGTTTTTAGCCTCCTTAGCTTCTGTTTTACTGGCTTAGCCTCAGGATATACTGGAATCTTGTGCACCGCTATTGCTGGGTCAATTCCCGTGATGTCACTTGCCTTCCACATGAAACAATCTGCAAACTTCTTCAAACATTCACTGACCTGTTCCCTGTTCACACAGTCAGATGCAATGTATGTATGTTTATTTTCTTCTTTGCCAATTATTATTTTTTCTTTTTCGTTTTTTATTTCGTTTATTTCTTTTTCATTATTTTTGCTTGGAAATGCTTGGAAAGATAGACACGCAGGGTAGTCAAGAATCTGCAAGCCTTTATTGATTATGACAGAACCGTCCTCAAAGATTACATCAAATTTGAAATCTGGATTTTCTAAATCCGACACAGAACTGGCACTGGACTCTGACTCGGTTTCAGACTCGGGGTCAGACTCAGACTCAATACAGGACTTAATTACAGACTCTAGGTTTGACTCGGGAGGGGGTTTATCAGCAGCGTGATCCTCCTTGGCGTACCAGTTGGTGAGAGGCCTTCGTTCGGCTTGATCAGGTTGAGCAGGTCTTGATTCCCATCATTTCCTGTAATGACTGCAACTTCGTCAAAGAGACTGGGCTCCATGAAGTCTTCCACTTCCCGTTCAGTTATTATTTCGGGCTTGTTGCCCTAGACATCAGAGAATATTTCTAACCCAGGCAGCACCTTCTTAGCAGTCGGGCAGCGGAATGGTTCTTGGAAGCCACGATAAGGAATCGTTTCTCCCGGTTTGCAGAAGTAACCATTCAGAGTCAAAAGGTAAGGCCGCATCTGTATACCCTCCTTCCTTCCCCTTCTGGTTCTCTCAGCACGGTCTTCATCAATGGGGTCGTAACCCAGTCCATAGGTCCCTTCATTCACCGGACACTCCCAGGCTTGTAGTGCGGGGTAGGTCTTTCCGGACCTTGCCATAATCATTCCTGGCAGATAGGACATCTTCAGCATTAAAGGCACTATGCAGTTTATTTGCACTGTCCCGAAATCAAAGAGAATTCGAGAGTTTGCAGTCTTTCCTTCTATAAACTGCACAGTGTCATATTGAAATCCCGAGAGGGGTAAATTGGCAGTTTCAGGGTTGACCTCAAAGAGAGGCTGGCCCTTTGGCTTCTTGAACTTGCTGTAGTCATCCCCTTGGATAGTGATAACCTTGTCCTCATGAGGAAACTTGACCTTTTGGTGCAAGGAAGAGGGTACTGCCCTAGCATGATGTATCCAGGGTCGACCTAGAAGTAGGTTGAAGCTAGTAGGTACATCAATCACCTGGAATGGTACCTCCATTATGGCTGAACCCAATTGCCAATTTTAATGTTGCAACCCCCAATACTTCCCTCCTAGTGCTGTCGTAGGCTTTGACTATCTGGTCTGATGGAGTGAAGTCTGCCTCTTCTAGCCCCAGACAGCTGGCTACCCTTAGTGGGCAGACATTCAGTGCTGACCCATTATCAATGAGAACCATGGGCACAGTTTTGTCTTTGGTCTGGACAGTGACATAAAGGGCATTGTTGTGACTGCCTCCCTCCTTGGGTAAGTCATCATCAGAGAACCCGATGCTTTGCACCCTTGATGATTGGGTGAGGGTGGATACCAGCACTTCGTGGCTAACTTCCACCGATGTTTGTAGTTGACTCAAAGCCTTGCAAAGAGCTTGGCGATGAGGAAAGGATGATGACAGAAGTTCCCAAATCGATACCCTAGCTTGTGTCTTTTTTAGCTGCGTAAGTACCGAGTCTTCCTTTAGCTCCTCTGCCCTCTGGTAGGGTTTATTTTGGACGTTATCCAAGACTAACGGTTCATATTGTCTCCCGCTCCTGGTTATAGCATCGAGCTCTTCAGTCAGGTCATTCAAATCCAGGACACAAATGTCATTCACTTCTAGGAATAGCTCGAAAGGATCGATCAATTCCTGGTCCGAAACAATAGCATTTACCCCATGATTTGGTAAGGGATTAGTGCTAATGTTAGGCTTGCTTCTGGGAATAATTGAACCGTTATCCACCAGGTCCTGGATGCAGTTCTTGAGCGTCCAGCATGCTTCAGTCTTATGCCCATATCCCTGATGGTACTCACAGTATTCATCAGCCCTGTAGTTCCTTGGTAACGGGTTGGGGGGAGGCCTTGCTTCCAAAGGCTTAATGTAATTAGATTTGACAGCCTCTCGGAATACCACAAGGATTGGCATCCCGAGATCAGTATAGGTTCTTCTGGACTGATTGCCATTTCTCATATTCCCCACACGTAAAGGGTTAGTGGGGGTGATGCTTGCCACTTCGTGGACTTTGCTAGCTTGGCTAGGTTTCTTGTACTTTGAGGTTCCTGAGTCTTCTTTCAGTTGCCCCATTTGAATCAAATCTTCTACCTTTGTTGCAGTGGCAATGAGCGACTGAAACGTTGGTAGGTACTGGGTTCTTAGTTGTTGTTGGTAGACAGGCTGCAGGTTCTTTATGATTATGTCCACCTGTTCTTGCTCAGAAGGCCGATTAATCATTTGGGCGGCCTTGGCCCTCCACCTCGTAAGGAACGAGGAAAAGGGTTCATTGTTCTTTTGCTTGGTGGTTTCTAGTTCCCTTCGAGTAACATCCACCTCCATATTATAGTGATATTGGGAATTAAATGCATTGTAGATGTCCTCCCAGGTCTTCATCTTAGACCGATCCAGGCTAACAAACCACCTCAGAGTGGCACCAGTCAGGGATTGTTGGAACAACTGAGCAAGGAGCTCGCTGCTCAATCCAAACGGGTTAAGGGCACCCACATACATTTTCAAATGAGTTTTAGGACAAGTGGTTCCATCAAATTTGTCCATGTTGGGCATTTTGAATTTTGTGGGCAGTCTTGCTTCGGGGAACAAGGACAAGGAGTCCATGTCCACCACCTCCTTGTGGGTCTTGAGAGCAGTGATAGATCTTTCTAAGAGTTCTAGTTTCTCTCTCATTTTCTGAGCTTCCAGCTCAGAAGCAGTTCTAGAGGGCATGTCATCCAGGTTAAGGGTAGGGTTCGTTGGTTCAGCAGCAGGTCCCTGATTGGAGGCAGCAGGTCCACTTCCCCCGGTGTGAATACCTAAATTTTGAGGCTCAAAAAGCCAGTTTTCCCGGTCGCGGTGGTGGCGGCCGCCCTTAAAGGCGGCGGTAGCCGCTATCGCCGGCGGCGGCAGCCGCCGGCGACAGCGGCTACAGTCGCCTTTGAATACCCATTTATTTTGAGGCTCAAAGAGCCAATTTTCCCGGACTGCAAACAGTCCGACCGGACCAAAGGCCATTTTGGAAGTTCACCGGAAGTGTACCAATATGGTACTTAAAATGTCCGAAAAATTACGAGGATCACGGAACTGGTCTCGGAATATTTTTTGGAGGTCCGGAACTCCCGGAAAAGCCTCCGGAACGAGAAAAGAAAAAAAGAGAGGGGAAAAGGCACACATGCCCGCCCGCGGGGGTGGGCATGCCCGCCCAGCCCAGGCGGGCATGCCCGCCCTCGAAGGCGGGCAGGGGCGCCCGGGATCACATTTTTTCCTATAAAAAACGGCTTTGGGGCTCCGTTTTGAGAGACTCAGTCTGTGTTTACGGACGCTCCTTCTCCCTACGCTCTTTGCGATTCTTTACTGCTTTCTTGCATTTTTTTTTTTAATTTTAGTTTTACTTTATTTTTGTGATACTTGGTCACTTAAAATTAAACTAAAATTAATTCCCTTAACGAGGAGCTTAACCTGGAGTTAAGAAGCGGTCGACGATTAAATCAGGTACGTAAGTTAAACTTACCTATTTAATTTTAGCACTTCATGCATGCTTCTTTTCTACTTCTAAAAAATTCTACAACTGCATAAATGCATTCATACCATCATATAGGCATGTAAATTGCCTTAATTAAAATATGATTAAGCTAAATGCCCGGTTAATTAATAATCGTGGCATTAAAGTTTAAATCCGACAATATCGGCTTAAAATATCTAGCCTCTCAATGGCTATGGTATGATTGCCTTTATTTCGAACAATTTTCAGCTTAAGTCCAATTAATCAATAATTGTGGCTAAAAGCCTTAACTAATCACGTTTTGGCAACAAATTGCCTACAGTTAAATCAATCTTTTGGCAAAATGCCTTAAAATTAATCAATTCTTTTTGGCTAAAAGCTTTAAATTAATCAATTTTGGCGACAAACGCCCAATCAATCAATTTTCAGGCAATAAATTGCCTAAATCAATTCTTTTTGGCTAAAAGCCTTAAAATCAATCATTTTTGCGACAATCGCCTAAAAATTAATCATTTTTGGCAACAATTGCCTAAATCAATCCTTTTGGCTAAAAAGCCTTAATTCATTTTTGGCAAGCAAATAAGTCCAATCAAACACATCTTTTTGGCTAAAAGCCATTAAAATCAACACTTTTGGCATCAAATGTCTAAAAATCAACTCTTTGGCAAAATGCCTAAACAAAATGCACAAAGCATACACACACTCATGCATAAAGCATACCCCTTCAAAGCCCTTCAAAGAAGGCCTATCGAACTACGTGGACTTTGATCTTCCATTCAAACGGAAGTACGTAGGCACGTTCGGGATTTCACCCCGGGCGGCAAGTCAAAATCACATAAACATTTTCCATTGGTCCAAATCACATCATCATTTACCCTGCAAAGCATTCATTATTCATGGTTAGTTTATCAGCATGACATAGTCTCGGGATCCATCTCGGGTTTGCACACCATGCCTTAATCATTGGGTTAATTAATCTAGTAACTAGGTTAATTAAAATTGGAGTCACTTAGGGTTTTTTCCTAGTTTGCCCTAAAATAATTAAACAAGGTGGCGACTCACACATCACGTGCATTTCTTCCTTAGTCACATGCATTCATACATTTGATATTTGGGGAGGGACTCACAGCTTGGCGACTTCACTGGGGAGTAAATGTGATCTTTTTGCATAAGAAGACTACGATTGCTGCATAGACTAACCTGCCCTTCGTTAGGGCATTATTTTAATATGCTTTGTTTTGCAGGGTACCCTAACACGAATCAAGTGTTCTTTCTTTAAGAATACTTGATTAGGAGATTTGAACCAAATTGACAAACTTGATTAAGACATTTAAACTTGTTGATTTATTTGCACGATCGAGAATCCTTTTCTCCATTGCATAAAAAAATGAATTTCAAATGAATTTCTTCTCTTTCTGTTCAAACTTCTGAGTCTGGATTGCAAGTAGCGCTGATCAGCAGGTCTCTTTGATTATGTCGACGGACAGCCAAAGCGTCCTCCCTGTTACCGCAACCCGCCCCTAATCCTTTTGGGGGTGGCCCATGGGTGTGCGTACCGTTGGACCCACGCGAAACTCTTTTTTTCACATGTGGTTAGGTATATCCATACTCAAGGTTCAAGGGTCCCTTATAAGCCGATTCTCTATTTGAGTCATAGCCTATAGAACCTATCTTTTAGGACTGTATGCACCCAATGATGTGAATCATATCATCAAACAGATTATGACGTGTTGTTATGCGCATTCACGACATATCATAAACATGGGGTAAACAAGGAGAGCATGAAACACTCTTTTACTTTCAGTCATGCACAGTTGGACAAGAGAGTCAATTCACCTCACATCAGCTACCTGATACACCGATTACTGTACCTAATCCAGCTACCCTTATCCTTACAGGTGCCCACAATCCAAGTGCCCACATCTGTGCCAGCCACACCTACAGTACTATCACCAGCTTCACCAGCTTCACCAGCTTCACCAGCTACACCAGCTTCACCTACAACTCCAACAACCCTATCTGCACCAATGGCATCACTTGCTGATATCCAAACCCTCATTGAACAACTAGAGGCTAGAATGGAGGCCAGAATGAATGAGGCACTAGCTGCCCAAAGGACCGCCCTGATAGCTGAACTGGGTAATGGGAATGGTAATGGAAATGGGGCTTCCGCTGGGGGAAGTGGACCTGCTGCCCCCAATCAGGGTCCTGCTGCTGAACCTACAAACCCTGCCCTAAACCTGGATGAGATGCCTTCTAAAACTGCCTCTGAGCTGGAAGCTCAGAGAATGAGAGAGAAACTAGAGCTCCTAGAGAGGTCCATCACTGCTCTTAAAACCCACAAGGAAGTGGTGGACATGGACTCCTTGTCCTTATTCCCTGAAGCCAGGTGTGAACCCCTCCCCCCGAATACACATAGGCATGTGATGCATATGATGAATGAGAAGAAATGCACGTGAGTGTGTGAGTCGCCACCTTGTTTAATTATTTTAGGGTAAACTAGGAAAAAACCCTGAGTGACTCCAATTTTAATTAACCTAGTTACTAGATTAATTATCCCAATGATTAAGGCACAATCTACGAACCCGAGATGGATCCCGAGACTATGTCATGCTGATGAACTAACCGATGAATGAATGTTTTGCAGGGTGAATGATGCAATTCGATCAAATGAAATGTTTTAAGTGATTTTGACTTGCCACCCGGGGTGAAATCCCGAACGTGCCTACGTACTTCCGTTTGAATGGAAGATCAAAGTCAACGTAGTTCGATAGGCCTCTTTTAGAGGGCTTTGAATGGTATGCTTAATGCATGGGTGTGTGTATGCTTTGTGCATTTTGTTTAGGCATTTTGCCAAAGATTGATTGATTTAGGCGTTTATTGCCAAAAGATTCATTTTGAGGCTTTTAGCCAAAAGAGTTGATTTGGGCTTATTCTTGCCAAAATTGGTGTTCGGGCTTATTATTGCCGAAAATGATTTTTGTCGAGCGATTTGTCGCCAAAATCGTTGATTTTAAGGCTCTTAGCCAAAATGGTTTATTTAGGCGATTTGTCGCCCAAAATGTTGATTTAAGGCTTTGAGCCGAAATTGATTGATTTTAAGGCTTCGAGCCGAAAAAAGTGTTGATTTAAGCAATTCGTTTGCTAAAATGTGTAATTTAGGCGATTGTGGCCAAAATGGTTGATTTTGAGGCTTTTAGCCAAAATGATGTGATTTAGGCAATTTGTTTGCCAAAACGATGTGATTGGGCGATTGTCGCCAAAGTAATTGATTTTAAGGCATTTGTGTCAAAATGATTCATTTAAGCGATTTGTCGCTCGAAAGTGTTGATTTTAAGGCATTTGCGCCAA